>NW_021831898.1:0-2500 GCF_006345805.1 Octopus sinensis | reverse complement strand
AGAGAGGGGAGTGAGGGAGCAGAGGGAAGAGAAGAGGAGGGAGAAGAGAAGAGGGAAGAAGGGAAGGGGAGTAGGGGTGAAAGGATGAAGGACTGAAGAAGTGGGGGTCGGGGGGAGAAAGGATAGGTGAGGAGGGGGAGAGGGGGGTTAGATGAGGAGGGGGGAGAGTTGAGACCAAATGGCGTATAAGAGCGAAGAGAGAAGATTAATTCCTGTTCACGGCGCAAACGGGAATCCGGATGGCCTCTGTGTAAGGACAAACGAACACAGATAGGTGTTGCAAGGAGTGACGGTGGAGCGGAAATGGCGTGAGACCGGTGTGTCGTTCGCAAGGTGGATGTCACGAAGGTGTTCCGCGAAACGGTCAGCCAAGCGGCGTCCGTTTGTCCGATGTACAAGGAATTGCAGAGAGAGCAAGAGATGCAATAGATAATATTGCTGGAGGTGCAGGTGAAGGAGTGGATGATGGGATAGGGTCGATGGTGGGTGCTAGTGAGGCGGGGGTGGTGTTGGAGAGGTAAGGGCAAGTGCGGCAAACGTGGGCGGGAGCAGGGGAACGAGCCGGGTTGGGAGGTAGGGTCAGGGAAGGAGCTATGGACCAAAAGGTCTCGAAGGTTTGTGGGCGTTTGAAAGAGGGGAGGGGGTCGGTTAGGGAAGAGGTGTGAAGTGGACGGGTCGGACTGGAGACGACGGAAAGCTCGAAGAATGGTGCGTTGGAGACGTAGGGTCGTGGGGTGGTAAGTGAGGGGAAAAGGGAGGGCGGGAGACTACAGGGCGGGTTCGGGGAGAGAGAGCAGATACATGGTCCACGGACCGTGCTCTGGCAAGGGCGGTGTGGATAGTGGTGAGGGGGTATCCACGTAGGGTGAAGTGGTGAGCCATACGTGAGACTGAGTCTCAAAGTCATGGTCGTCACTACAGAGCCTACGTAGACGGAGGAATTGGGAATAGGGGATGGAAAGCTTTGGGTGGTTCTGGGTGGGAGGAAGAGAAGTTGAGGTATGAGTGTGAGTCTGTGTGTTTGTAGTGAATGGAGGTGGTAAGAGTGGAGTCAAGAATGCTAACCGAAATGTCGAGGAAGGAGACAGAGGTGGTGGAGATAGTGGAAGTGAAGTGGAGGGCTGGATGGAAAGATTGGACGAAAGAGAGGAAGGAATATAATATATATACTTTGATACTTTGATAGGTTTCGGCCATATTGGCCCAGGCCATGTCTAACTTAATAGGCAACCTGGTGAAGTCTTTCAAGTCAGAATTTGGGCACTATGGCCCACTCAAGTAGAGGAGTTATTGTTTACAGAGACATATCCGGGTGGTAGGGGGTTTATCCGGGATTTCTTGAAGGAATCTGTCCAAAGACTTCTTGAACCCTATAGGGTCAGTTTCTGTTTTAATGTGTTTTGGTGTAATGTTAAAGAGAGCGGGGCCAATTGAGGTGAAATAATTGTGCCGTATTGTTGTTATGAGATGAGAGTGATGAGATGCGATTTTGTTTTGGGCGGATGGCACGGGGCCCAAGCCTTGGATTTCCTTAAAGGTGATGCCAACATCATTTGGGCAATGCTGATGGAATATTTTCCACATCATGCAGATGATGTAGCGCTCACGACGACGTTGGAGAGAATAGAGTTTTAGCTTTTCTAGTCGACCCCAATAGTCGAGGCCTGTCATGCCATCTATCTTTTTTTGTGATTGCCCTTTGTGGTGCTTCAACTTTTATGATACCTTGTATTGTGTGGGGGACCCACAGTGGACAACAGTATTCAGGTGGGGTCGGGCAAAAGTGGAGAAGAGAAGGATAATGGTGTGGATATCTCTCGACTGGAAAGTTCTGAGAATCCAGGAACACATTCTGCGGGCCATGTCAACTTTGGTGTTTATATGAGTGGCCCAGCTTACGTTGTTGTCCACAATTACTCCAAGTCTCTGATGTTGTTGACGCCGCGAGAGTTTCACCTGAAGGAAGGGAGTATGGAGGTTCAGGGCATCCTCTTTTCCAAAGTGGATTAGCTCAAATTTATCCTCGTTCAGCAGCATATTGTTTTTCTGCCCATTGGATAACAGCCAGTAGATCTGACTGAAGGCATGTCCGGTCACTCGCCTCATTTATGACCTTCTGTAGCTTGGAGTCATCTGCAAAGATTTTTATGTTGCTGTGCTTGATGATGTCATTATGTCATTAATGTAAATGATGAAAAGAAGTGGGCCCAGCACATTGCCTTGCGGAACGCCACTACTGACTTTGGCTGGGCTTGATTTTACCCCTTCACCTACAACATGTTGAGATCTGTCTGTCAGGAAACACTTAATATCCATTTCAGTAACTTTCCAGAGACACCAATGTTGGATAGTTTTTTCAATAGGATCTTGTGTGTGAGCGACCCTGTCGAAGGCCTTACTGAAATCAAGGTAGATGACATCAGTGTTGGAGCCCTCTCCCAAAGCTCTCAAAATGTCCTCAAAGTGATGCAGGAGCTGCGTTAGGCAGTCCCTTCCATTA
>NW_021831897.1:0-33952 GCF_006345805.1 Octopus sinensis | reverse complement strand
AAACAACAAAATTATTCCTCAAAATAAAGACATTATTTTCCAAGACTTTCTACGAAATTTTGGGACAACTTTATAGCTGTATGATCGCAACTAGTGAAATTGCCCGCTAATTTGTATGTATAACCAAACAGTTTTACGTACGTATAACTTCAAAATATAATGAAATATATATTTCTAAAATATAGTTCTTCACATTTCCAAGTTCTTTTTGAACGCTTCCTAGATAGACCAATGTATTAGGGTTTCTGCATTATAAAACGGTTAGCAAGTAAACATTTGATATTATTCCTGTTCTGTCTTACAGTATCGCCGATTCGTGCTCTGTAATAACCCCTATGCGACCTTTCTTTAATGTGAACTTTTAGCTTTGTGTAAATGATCGACACAAACAGCGCTGTTGTCCAAAAACCGGTTATGGACATTAAAATCTATTGTTTCTATGGTATATGAACTATTATAGCACAGGATTCATACGTTATTCTCAATGAACACCTAGAATAATCGCAATAGCTTCATTAAAATGCCATATGTTTGGTCCGTCTATCGTCGGAATTTTTGTTGTTAGATTCAATAAATAGGTATGATTTTATTATATCACATTATTTATACAAGTTAATGTAATTTTTAAAAATGTATATCGATCTATAGGAAATGAAATCTTATTCCTGAATCACTGTTTTATGTATACGTATACAAGCCGTGTCCTTATACTTGGATAAACATAGAAACCCTCCATAACAAGCATAGACACATAAATGTTTTTATAGTCAAGTATACATATATGTAAGTATATATATATATATATATATATATATGTGTGTGGTGTGTGTGTGTGTGTGTGTGTGTATACACACACAAACACAAAAACACACATATGGATATAGATATAGACAGATATGTATATACGCAAATGTATTTATATACACACAGTTTATACAAACACAAATATATTTCCATGTAGAATGTGTATATACCCGAGCCTATGTATGTATGTATATGTGTGTGTGTGCGTGTGTGCGTGTCTATGCATTGTGTGTGTGTGTGTGTATCTGTGTGTGTGTGTGTAAATGTATAAATATATATATATATTTATAGTCTTTTATTCTTTTGTTTCAGTCATTTGACAGCGGCCATGCTGGAGCACCCCATTTACTCGAACAAATCGATCCCAGGACTTATTTGTAATTGTAGTACTTATTCTATCGGACGCTTTTGCCGAACCGCTAAGTTTCGGGGACGTAAACACACCAACATCGGTTGTCAAGCGAAAGGCGGAGGAGGACAAACACACACACACACACACACACACACACACACACAACACACACACTCATATATATATATACATACATAGGCTCCGGCATATACACATTCTATATGGAAATATATTTATGTGTTTGTATAAACTGTATGTATATAAATACAAATGAAACGTGAACTTAACCTCCCTCATCTGCCTCAATAAGGATTCTGGCAGTTTCAGTACCTCACGACAGAACTGCCTACCTTTGAATTTGGTCGCTAGAAAATTGATATAGGGAAGACGAAGCAGAGAAACAGGAAAAAAATGCCGTCTGGGTCAGAAATAATTGGTAAAGGGTGTGTTATTAATACTAATGACTTGGTTAGCAAAAACAAAAACAAGATTAAATTAAATAAAACAAATATTTTCTAACAAAACTTAAAATATTACTCGCTCCCTATTTTAATAAGACGATACAAAATAAAACAGTAGTGCAACAAGTATGATATTAAAGGAAAACATACATGACAAATGTTTGGATGATATTCTTAGGCTAATAACGGATAGCAGAATTATATGTAAGTTCGCTAGACGGGCTGAAAGGTATAAAATAGATCATTGGTCTGAGTGAAAGCAGGAAGTGGTACGCAAGCTGGCAACAAAAGACAGAGACGGACGAGAGGGTAGAGAGGGATCGAGCAGAGAGATATCAGAATATGCCTTTATTGAGTTAGCCAGAAAGTCTGTTCGGTTTTTTGTTGACACTAAACTTCAAGCACTCTAATAAGTAGTTAACTTCAGTCTGTCTCTTGCTCATGAGCTCTCCTTAAATACTTGATACTTCAACGTAGTTGTACGCGAAGTTTTGATGAGACAAGTTGTATTTTATGTATTTGGGATCACTCTGAAAATGGCGGGCCAAAAGAAACATTATCGACACCTCATACATTTGTATTTTAAAAAGGCAAGAAAGTGGTGGGAACCTGCGGGAAGAAATGCCCTGTGCACGGGGTGAATGTTGTTACGAAACGTGTGTGCAAGAAGTGCTTTTCAAGATTTCGACTGGAAAATTTTCTGCTCAAGATACACCTCGCTCTGACCATCAAATGAGATTATCAGCAACAAAATGAAGGAGTTAGTCGACATCAACCGAACTGCACAACCAAGATGATCGCCGAAATTCCCAAACATGCAAACCATGTGTTGAAAAACCATGTATATCAACTTGATTATCTCAGCAGGCTCCATGTTCGAATCCCGAGGTTACTCTAGTCCAACAGATTTCTATTTGCGATTCTTTGCACAAACGTGAAGAAAATAATCTTTTTGGGAGAGAATGATAACAGAACGAAAAATGGATGGTCTATGACAACGTGAAACACAAATGATTGTGAGTGAGCGCCGCGAACCAACACAATCAACCTCTAAAGCAGGACTTCCTCTAAAGAAATGTGAAGGCGTTGGAAGTGTGTTGACTTTTACGAATTCATAATCTCCTTGTCCAAGCCTGTACTTATGCGCGCAATGTAATACGAGACATCGAGTGAGCATTTGCATATGTGTGTTAAAATTTGCTTGGAGGTCAAGGCGGTGAGCTAGCAGAATCGTTAGCGCGATGGACAAAATGCCCATAAGCATTTTGTCCGTCCTTACGTTCAAATTACCCAGACCTCGGTTTTACCATTTGTCCTTTTGGGATCGATAAAATAGGTATCAGTTAAGCACTGAGGTTGATATAATCAACTTCCCCACCGTTCAAAAATTATTGGTTTTGTGCCAGAGTAAGAAAAAATTATCTGTTTGGAGACGATATTTGGGTAAGTCAGGGGTCAACGTAGAGTCATGCAATGTAACTCATCAACCCCTAACTGTTTCATTGATTTACAATTTATACATTGAAAATGGTGTTTTTCTTTTGTCATTTATAAACAAACGCCCACGATAAACGAGGTGAGATATACTGCCTTACAAGCGCTTGGAAGTGACTGAATTCAAAAATTATGCACCATACTTTCTTAACTATTGATAAGGAAAATCGATCACATTTTTTAACGTAACTCTTTACTCTTTTACTCTCTTACTTGTTTCAGTCATTTGACTGTGGCCATGCTGGAACATCGCCTTTAGTCGAGCAAATCGACTCCAGGACTTATTGTTTGTAAGCCTAGTACTTATTCTATCGGTCTTTTGCCGAACCGCTAAGTTACGGGACGTAAACACATCAGCATCGTTTGTCAAATGTTGGGGACAAACACAGACACACACACCACCCACACACACACACACACATTGTATATATATTGTATATATATATACATACATATAATATATATATATATATATATATATATATATATATATATATACATACATATATAACGACGGGCTTCTTTCAGTTTCCGTCTACCAAAACCACTCACAAGGTTTTGGGCGGCCCCGAGGCTATACTAGAAGACACTAGCCCAAAATGCCACGCAGTGGGACTGAACCCGGAACCATGTGGTTGGTAAGCAAGCTACTTACCACACAACCACCCTTCTTTTGAAATCTTTAGAAAGTGACTGAAATCCTACATTAAATGAGAACATACATACATACATGTGTGAATGTATATGTGAGAGTGTCTATGTATATAACGTTGGTGACTGTGTGTGCACGCATATATACACACACACACGCATGCACACACATACACACAGCCACACACACACACACATATATATATATAGAACACACACACAGACACACATATGCAAACACACACACAGACACACAACTAGGATACGTGTATGCGTATATAAAGATAGGCAGACAGGCTGACATTTCGATAGGTAGATAGACAGACAGACAGATAGATAGACAGACAGACAGACAGATAGATAGATAGATAGATAGAAATAGATATAGACAATACAGACAGACAGACAGACAAACAGACAGACAGACAGACAACAGATAGATAGATAGACAGACAGACAGACATACAGAGACAGAGATAGAATACATAGATAGATAGAGATAGATGATAGATAGATAGATAGATAGATATAGACAGATCGATAGATAGATAGATAGATCGATAGATATAGATAGATAGATAGATAGATATGATAGATATAAATATTGATAGATGATAGATAGATTAGATAATAGATAGATAGATAGATAGATAGGTAGAACAACAGACAGACCGATAGATAGATAGATAGAATAGATAGATAGATAATAGATAGATAGATAGATATATAGAAAGATTGATAATAGATAGATAGATAGATAGATAGATAGATAGATAGATAGGTAACAGCAGACAGACAGATAGATAGATAGATAGATAGATATGTTTCTTATTAGCCCACACAGGGCTGCACAACAGATAGAACAATTACAAGGTAGAGCTTTCTTAAGGTTAAAAAAAAAAAAAAAAAAAAAAGGAAGGGGAGTTTCGATCAAAGGATCGTAAAAGGAGAGAAGAGGACAAAAAAAGGGGGTTAAAACAAAAAAAAAAGGGGGAGAGTAAAAAAAAATGATCAATAGGATCGTTATCACAGAAATGTCAGATAGAAGTGTAAGGGGGAGGACAGGTGAGGTTTACCCGTGGAAAGAAAAGCCTACTGAAATACCACGGTAAACCTCGGTCAATGAGTACATTTATATTTCTTTTTTTTTTTTTTTTTTTTTTTGGCAAATAAGCATAGATAGATAGATAGATATATAGATAGATAGATAGATGATAGATAGATAGATAATATAGATAGACATGACAGACATACAGACAGTGCAATAGATAGATAGATAATAGATAGATAGATAGATAGATAGATAGATAGATATATAGATAGATAGATAGATAGACAGACAGACAGACCTACAGACAGTCAGATAGATAGATAGATAGATAGATAGATAGATAGATAGATAGATAGATAGATAGATAGATAGATAGACAGACAGACATACAGACAGTCAGATAGATAGATAGATAGATAGATAGATAGATAGATAGATAGATAGATAGATAGATAGATAGATAGATAGATAGATAGACAGATGTGGATGATGCTTCAAACATCATGGTTGACAGTAGCATGCACTTCAAACAGATACTTCAAGGGAATTATTAAATTTTTTTTTACCAATTTCATCTCTATGTCAACATTCATGAATATCATCACTATTTCGTTTCAGGGCCCTCTAGATACGATATTCAATATTGAAGAAAAGCTAATTCAGTATTTAAAAAAAATGAATATACGTGTATAAACTAACACGGATACACATGTGCATGCAGGTGTGTGTGTGTGTATAAAAGTAAATATGATATGCATATATGAATGTATATATATATATATATATATATATATATATATAGATATATATTATATATAGGAGAGAGAGAGAGAGAGAGAGAGAGAGAAAATAGTAAAAGTGAAAAAACTACAGAAGGCTTGTTTTAAAAGGTTAAAAAATATATATTTGAGTCAATATGTCTGAAGAATGTTATAAATTTTTTTCATACAATGGCATAGTTTAGAAGAAATGAACGGTTTCGCGTTTATATTTTGTGGTTATTTTGTTCATGCTGTTCCTTTTATACTTGTTCTTATTGTTATATCTTTTAATCTTTTAATTTGCATTACTTTTCCAATACAATGAACTAATCTTTTAACTTTTTCTTTCCATTTCTTCTTTCTTTACTTTTTAATATACATATATATATATTTATACATACATACATACACACATATATATATATATATATATATGTATATATATATATATATATATATATATATATATATATAGTATATATATTATATTATATATCATACATATTATATGATATATATATATATATACAATATATATATATATATATGTATATATTATATTAACATATATATATATATATATATATCTTATAATATATATATATAATATATAGATATATATATATATATCTATCGATATGTATATATATATACATATATATATATATATATATATCTATAATATATGTATGTATAATATATATATATGTATATTAAAAAGTAAAGAAAGAAATGGAAAAGAAAAATTTAAAAGATGGTTCTTGTATTTGGAAAAGTAATGCAAATTAAAAGATTAAAAGATATAACTATAAGAACAAATATAAAAGGAATAGCATGAACAAAATAACCACAAAATATCAAAAGAGATATTCTACATATAACCCACATTTTAAATGACAAATAATTATAATAGTACAATTATTTATTATAACAATCATTATATAAACCATTTTTAACACGAATATATAAATATAAATATATATAATACCAGTATAAATATACATATTAATTTAACCATAGGCGTAGGAGTGGCTGTGTGGCAAGTAGCTTGCTTACGAACCACATGGCTCTGGGGTAAATTCCCACTGCGTGGCATCTTGGGCAAGTGTCTTCTACTCGGGTCGACTAAAGCCTTGTGAGTGGATTTGGTAGACGGAAACGTATATATGTATATATATATATATGTGTGTGTGTGTGTGTGTGTGTGTGTGTGTGTGTGTGTGTGTGTGTGTGTGCGTGTGTGTGTGTGTGTCTGTGTCTGTGTGTGTGTTTGTGTATCTGTATTTGTCCCCCCAAGATCGCTTGACAACCGATGTTGTTGTGTTTACGTCCCCGTAACTTAGTGGTTCGACAAAAGAGGCCGATAGAATAAGTACTAGGCTTACAAAGAATAAGTCCTGGGGTCGATTTGCTCGACTGAAGGCGGTGCTCCAGCATGGCCACAGTCAAATGACTGAAACATGTAAAAGAGTAAAAGAGAAAGTATTGAAGGGTAATTATACCCTTCAACAATTTACTTTAATTTTACTTCTACTCTATAATATCTATCTCATTGTTAGATAGAATATAAATATAATTAACATTAAATAAACACCAAACCTATATATATATTTTTAACACCATCCCATTTTTACACAAATCCAGGATTTTGAATGCTTTATAGTTTATTTTTATTTTCATAAAATATTATAATCACGCATTTATGACTCTTGGTACTTTTAATATATTTCAATATATAAATATGAAAATTTAAACCACACGTACGTATTGATATCTATTTTATCCATATAACTTATATACATATTACTAAAGTGAAGCACAAGCTATTTTTCCTCTTATTTTTAAAATATCGAATGACATAAGTACACATATAGTGTTTATGAAATAAAGGGAGATAACTAGTCACTCAAATTTTGACCTAGGGAGTTTATCCTGTAACACCGTTTTTAATTTCTCTACCATTTAGCAACATTTGGTGAGTATGATATAGTTTTTATACACCTTATATTTTAAAAACAAAATATTTTTTCTTCGAACACCAGAAATTATATCCTAATTTTATTCCTAAATAATACCAATGTTATTCATCCAATCCTCATTTATATTTCCCAATACAGTTTTTGTATATTACACCTCTGACTATGAACTACATCCGGTTTTCGCATAAATCTTTATAAATATAAATATATCTACTATAAGTTCAGAATGTATGTCATACACTTACTTCAAAGAATCCATGATAAACATAACGGTTACCATTAATTTAACAAAGGTCAACTTCCTGGATGTAACTCTAGATCCCACCACGTGCAAGTATTACCTTAACTTCAAAGATGCACTAACCCCACCTAGCTATAGTTAGACACTAGACGCAGATATAATCAGTAGAATCTCACCTCTATCAGAGAGCATAGAGATTTTCGACGAGACTTCACCACATTATGACGAGACTTCACCACATTATGACGAGACGCTACACAGGAATTGCTTTCAGGATAAGACAATTTCTAAAGTATATCCACACACACCGAACTTGAAATTAGAAAGACTAAAGTAATTCTGCATTCAATTTGCAGGTTTCCACTTCTATAGTTAATAGCTTTCTGGCGCTAATTAAAAAGCATTTACCAAGAAGCCATATATGCATCATAAAATCTTTAATTCCCATATCGTTAATGTTAACGCTACTTATGCTGATATCGCTCCCAACATTATACGCTGCTACAGATGCAAACATCCATACGTACAATCTCCTTCCTACATTCAAATATGTAACTCCAAAATTCTATTAAATGCCTGGTGGGAGGTACCTGTCTTACAAAGGTTGTGGTCATAATGTCACCTTGATATCATCCGATGACATCAAAAGATAATAAACTGGCACGACAGCCAATTACATTAAAAATACACGCAGCATTTGCTCACTTTCAGGTGTAGGGATAGGGAAAACTCCACCTCTCTATAACTCTTCATCTGGAGACACCAAGACCTTTGAAGCGACTTCTCCAATATCAGGTAGCGCATCCTTAACAGGTCCCCTGCACATACTCAACCAGGACATCAATAAGAAAAGTGGCTTATTTCATTGTTGCTATTAGCGGCAGCTCTTTTAATTAACTTCAAGTAATTGCTGCTGCCAGAACAGATTACAGGCTACTCATGTTGGTCACGCTAGCTCATTTGTAATCTGTTACCAGAAAATCAGCTCCTTTCCACATAATAACTGTGTAACACATACAGAAAATGACAGATTGACACTTCTTGTCTTCCCTACCACGTGAGTGTCAAATGTAAAGAACTCTTGTTGCAAATGTATCATCTTGCAGAATACCGACCAAGTAACGCCAACAACCTGTCTGCATCATGTGGGCTTTACAATAAAATAACTGATGTCGCTATGAGAGTCACAACAACCACGTTACATGATCTGACCAATGGACAAATAATTACTCTAATTACCCCGAAACCATTTTATATTTTTTTTAAAAATTACTCCTACTTTGTCTCCAAACATTTCATGCGGTGAGCATGCCTTACACCTACGGAAGAAAAGTAAAATGGAGCTGAGTCAAAATATTTCCATAAACATGTCACTGGAACCAAATATTTTGTGTCTATTTACCTTTCGATTTCCATCCCTGGCATAATGGTGTGTGATACATTTTGAATATATATATTATATATATATATATATATATAATATATATATAATATATATATATATATATATATACATATATACATAATACATATACATAATATATACATATATATACATAATATATGTTATATGTATATTGTTGTCGTGAATGTTTTGCAATTCAAACAAATATTTTGCGGATGAATAATTAAATTTATTTTTTATATTCATTTTAATATCGGCAACCGGAAAAACGACTATAACTTGATTTGATGGGCCTCTAGATAAATAAATATTCAGTAAAAACCATGAATATGTGTGTAAATGATTAGATAATTAGGCATGCATATACACACACATTCATACACTGACACAAATATGTGTATGTGTGTGTATGGGTGGAGTGAAGGCACGTTGCTTAGTGGTTACGGGTATTCAACTGAGAGTGTTAGGTAACGAGTTCGATTCTGGGCGACACCTTGTTTCCTTGAGGAAGACGTTATATTTCTGGTTGCTCCAGTCTACTCAGCTGGCGAAAAGATCTGTGATTCAAATTACCAATTTTGTCACATTCCGTGTCACGCTGAATCACCGTGAGAAATATGCTAATGGATACACGGGTATGTGGAGTGCGCAGCCACCTGCACGTTAATTTCACGAGCAGATTGTTCCGTTGATCAGATAGACTGGAACCATTGTCGTCGCAACCGACCGTGTACCAGATTTTTTAAAATCTACATGCGCGCGCGTGTGTAGTTGTCATCTCGATTGAAACTATAACTACCATCTTGTTCCTGATATAAGCCTGAACCAGATTTGATTGCTTGTCTATCACAGAACTACCCGAGCTCTGATGTTTGATTCCTAACTACATGATTCCAGCTTCAGGCCCACTGCGTGGTACCTTGGACAAGTGTCTTCTACTGTAGCCTCGGGCCTACCAGAGCCTTTTGAGTGGATTTGGTAGACGGTGAATGAATCCCGTGTATACATACATACATACATGCATAAATAAATAAATATATATATATATGTGTGTGTGTGTGTGTGTGTGTGTGTGTATTTATGTATGTATATATCTATGTATGTATCTCTATGTCTGTTTTATCCCCCCTCATCAGCGCTTGACAACCCGCCTTGGTGTGTTTGCATTCCCGTAACTTCGCAGTTAGGCCAAGGAGACCGACAGAATAAGTACTAGGCTTAACAAATAAGCCCTGGGATCGATTTATTCGACTAAAACGCTTCGAGGCGATGCTCCAGCATGGCTGCAGTCAAATGACTGAAATACGTAAAAGAATAAAAGAGTAAATATGTAAAAGAATTCTTCGTCAAGTGCTGCACGAACTGCTTATCCAACCGCGTACGTTTGTCCAAATTGATTTGTCGGCCCGACAAATGATAAATATTTGAATTAATTGATAAATATTTAATTTAACACTACCTCTACTTGAGTATCCTGGAGCTTTATTCAGTTGGATAGTTATTTGCAACAACAGATAATATTTTATTCACTGTTTCTAATTCTCATTTAAGCGTGTGTCTCACTGTGTACACACGCCAGTGAAAAGCCCATAGACCAATATGCATCCAGCGTGTTTTCGTCTGTAACCGACAATTATTATTTTAACACTGCACGTTCATATGAGGTATTATCTTAAGGGCAAATATAGCAGCAACTGACATACCTGCACTGTATATAAATTAATTATGATACATAAAGGCCTTTTTTAAAATCTGATATTGCCTCAATTGCGTATACCGGATTTTTATCTAGCCGAGTTGCTATTCGCAACACCAGTGTATGTATGGCTCACTCTTTCCTACCTGGAAAGTGGATTTGGTATACGGTGAATGAATCCCGTTTATACATACCTGGATGATTGCAATTATACGTCATTGAAAAGGCTAAGAGAATCTCAACTGGCCACCACGTGTGAGTCGACGTGTTATCTCCGCCCGAGTTTCGTAAACAGTATATCCATATAAGGTGTTATCTCAAGACAAATACTGCAGTAAATGACATACCAACAGTATATACACATTAAGTATAATACAAAGGTGGCTATTTTAATGTAATAGACATACACACACATACAAACACACACAAAAACAAACGCACATATCTACATACATACATGTACTTATACATATATGCATGTATACATGTATATATGCGCATATATTTTATATATATATATGAGCCATATCTATATACATACACACACACACACCACACATATTATATATATTAATATAATAATATATATATATATATATATTATATATATGAGCATATATCTATATATATACACCACACACCACACACCACACACATATATATATATATATATATATATAGTGAGAATTTACAAAAAAAAACAAAGACGAATACAGGTGTGTAAACAACAAACAGATGTATTAGTTTTAACGCTCGGGAATATGTGTGTTGTGTATAATGTATATATATATATATATATATATATATATATATATATATATATATATATATATATATATAATAATGTATATATATATGTACATGTATATATATATATATGTGGTGTGTGTGTAATTATCACGGATGAATTAACGAAAATTTTTTATCAAATTAATTTTTAAGCAATTTCCTGGAAGATTATTATAAATTCATTTGATTGGCCTATAAATAAAACTTTATTATCCCAGAAAATTATGCGAATTTTTAGGTATAAACTTAAATATATAGAACTGTATAAATAGTTAAACGTGTAAGTATTTATTTGTTTATATACATACATATATATAGTGAGAATTTACAAAAAAAACAAAAGACGAAGACGGGTGTGTAAACAACAAACAGACGTATTAGTTTAACGATCAGGAAGTGAGAAAATATTTTATCTTTCGAGCCTACGCTCTTCGACAGAAAGAAACACAGAAATAAACAGGGAGAGAAAATAGAAAAAAGTATACTGGCTAGCGATCTTTCATGGCGAATGCCGGAGAGAGGGCTCACACAAGAGAGCTAAGAAGAAGGGGAGATAATAAACTAGTGGTGATTCCAAAACGAAGGTGCGTGCGCGTGTGTATGTGAGTGCGTGTATGTGCGTGTGCGTGCGTGTGGGAGGGGGTTGGCGACATTGACATTTGCGTGTGCATGTGTAGGTGAGTGGATGATGGTGTAGGTGCTGGGAAGGGGTCAGTACTAGTGTGTGCGGGGTGGTGTGATGTGGTGTAGTGTGGTATGGTGGTGTGTGGTGTGGTGGTGTGTGGTGTTGTGGTGTGGTGTGGTGTTGTGTTGGGTTGTGGTGGTGTGTCGTGTGGTATGGTGGTGTTGGTGTGTAGGGGAAGCAAGGGTGGAGTCTAAAGGATGGTGGAGTGGGATGGTGTGGGTTGGGATGAATAGGGATGGTGGGGTTGGAATGTGTAGAGGTAGAGTAACGAGGGAGGGTGACGATGAAGTGAGAGGGTGGAAGGGAGAAAATGGGTAAGAGGGAAGAGAGGAAGGAGGTGCCAGAGCAAGAAAGGAGAGGGGGCTGGTAGGAAGTAGGTATGAAAGGAAGAGAGGAGAGAGGATGCTGGTTAGATGAAGAGGGGAGGAGAGTTGAGCCCATGTGGCACAAAAGAACGAAGAGAGAAGATTAATCCATGCTCACGGCGAAGACTGGTGTCCAGATGTCCCCTGTGCAAGGACAATCCGAACACAGACAGGTATTGTAAAGAGTGACCGGTAGAGCGGAAGTGGCGCGTGATCGGAGTGTCGTTGCCGAGTCGGATTCTCGGAGGTGTTCTACGATACGGTCAGCCAAGCGGCGTCCCGTTTAACCGATGTATAGAGAAAGGCAGAGAGAGTATGAGATGACGTTACTAGAAGTGCAGGTGAAGGAGTAATGGACTCATACAAAAAACAAATATGTGTAATATATGTATGTATATATATATATATACATGTATATGTATGTACATAAATATTCATACATGCATATATGTGTATGTTCGTACTATATATATATATGCATATAATATTAGATATATAGAATATATATGTTATATTTCGGAATGGTCATATGCCAGTTTAGCCAATATGCATATATATATATAAACATAGCTGTATATATATATATATATATAATATATAATATATTATATAGATATACCTGTATATATGCACATATATACATGTGTATGTATATGCATATATACATACATACTACATACATATATATATATATATATATATATGTATATATATATATATATATATATATATATATATATATATATATATATATATATATACATATATATATGTAATATATACACGAGGTGGTATCAAACAGTTCCCGGACTAGCTATGGTTACTAAAAATAACTTTTTATATATTATAATATTTATATATATATAAAATATTATTCGAGACAAAACCACTATTTGCAAAACAAACAAGGAAAGACTTAATCAATACATAAAATTTTAATAAATAGTCAAAAAAACCGCCACTACAATCGTTCTTGTCTTGATCGACAATCTTCAGGTGGACTTCCAATAATTTGACCACTGAATTATTGGAAGTCCACCTGAAGATTGTCGATCAAGACAAGAAACGATTGTAGTGGCGGTTTTTTTGACTATTTATTAAAATTTATGTATTGATTAAGTCTTTCCTTGTTTGTTTTGCAAAATAGTGGTTTTGTCTCGAATATATTTTATAATATTTTACTATAAAATCGATTTAATCATAAATCTGATTTTTTTCCTTGTAAATTTGGATTTATCCCTAATATTTATTATTATATATATATATATATATATATATATATATAGATATATACATACATACATACATACTACATGCATGTATACATACATACATACATACATACATACATACATACATACATACATACATACATACATACATAAGTGTTAGTATTTTTATTAGTATTTCTACAGGGTTGAAATGTATATTTCTCTAAAAATTAAACTTCTGTATATATAAATTTTTTTCAGATATACACACACCTACACACATAAAAGTGCACATGCTCACCCCACCACACACATTTAAATAAGTATATGGGTGTGTGTATGTGCATGTATAAATATATTTGAGAACATTTGTTGAAGTTGTGTTGCATAACCGTCACCACGTCTTCTGTTCTCACTTATTTCATCAACATTTACCTCATCTTTCCTATAAGTTCCTAGCAGTTTGTTTGCTATAGTAAACTTCCTAAGTTCATAGGAAGCGTTTCTCAATTTGAAGTTGAGTGCATGAAGCTCTAGAAATGTTAGCGATGGATTTTACATCATAGCTACTCTAAAGAAACTTAAGAAATAAAACGAAAATATGCGAAAGAAAATGCTAAATTGATAAAATTCCAATCAAAAAAATAACATTAGAAGACGATCATGTTTACAGCACTTCATTTCTGTTTGCCATATTTACTTGTTTTTATGTATGTGTGGAGTTGTTTAGTCTCGTCGATATTCGGTCAAGATCCCTAGAACGTTGGCCTAGTTTCTGCACCGAGTAGTGGCTTTGTTTTGATCAAGACACTTTATTTTAGTTAAAACGAATCTCAGTATCTAGGGGAAAATACTTTTTGTCTCGATAAATAGGGGAAGACATTTTGTAGATAAGCTGGGGTTTTTTCTTTACACCATTTAACATAATTTTTTTTTCCACAGTAAACTGCAGTAAACTGCAGTAAATTTGCCTTTATTAGTGAAAATATGTCACGAAAATACTTCAATTACACTAAGGTCCACAGACACATACATATTTACATCACATATATTTATATACATATAAACATACACACACACAACTATATATATATATATATATGATATATAGATATATAATATTATATATATAATATATATATATAATATATATATATCCATACGTATATATCCATATATATATACATATATATAGATATATATGTATATGTATGTATATATATATGTGGATACATATGTATGGGTGGGTGTTATATATATATATATGTATATATAGATAGATAGATAGATAGTCGATAGATAGATAGATTAAATATACATATATGTGTGTGTGTGTGTGTGTGTGAGGTGTGTGTGTGTGTGTGTGTGTGTGTGTGTGTGTGTGTGTGTGTGTGTGTGTGTGTGTGTGTGTGTGTGTGTGTGTGTGTAAAAAGATTGAATGAGATTCGTCCTTTAATTTGGAGGTTTCCAGAAAAATATTTCTAATATAGATTCTTCTTATGCTGGTAGCTTACTGGTGTAAAATTGCGAATATGAAAATAATGCCTGCATATGGTGTATTGTGAATTTATTGAAAGAAATATCATAAAACTCAACAATTTTGATAAAAATGAAGAAGAGAATGTGTTAAAATATGTAAGAGAATTTTAATGCAGCGATATAAAAAGCATGCAAATTCATGGTTGAATAGGATTAATTAAATTAATTAGGTTAAATTAAATTAATTATATATCACTGTATTCAATGCAAGAATTATAAACAAGATTTTTTTTACACAGGACTTGAGAAAGGAAAAAGCAGAATAGGATCTTGGATATTCATATTTATCCTTGTGAGAAAGAAAGATATGTGTGATTCCAGTTAGGTTTTAACTGAAACTGAAAATAAGTAAAAGCGGAGAAATAGTTGTTAATATTACATTTAGATAGTAAATACTTGCTGTGGCTATAAAGATGGGGGAAAAAGCGCTCAGAGATTTATTATAGGACGTATGGATACGGATAAATAACAATGTAGGGGAAATAAATGAGCTGGGAATGAAAATGCAGAAAAGATTGTTTAATATGCATTGATATGTAACTATGTTTAAGTATAAATATAAAATATGAGATAAAGAGCTAGTTTGGCGTAATGTGAGAGGGTGTATAGTGTGGTATTAGGTTTGTAGTAATATTCAAGTAATAGAAGAGTATTGTGTATTATGAATATAAGAGAATTTATGAGTTTAGGGGTGCACATAAGTATACAAACAAATTTATATACAATGTCCTATAAACACTTATATGGAAAAATTGTTAATATATATAGTATATTATAGGCGCAGGAGTGGCTGTGTGGTAAGTAGCTTGCTAACCAGCCAAATGGTTCCGGGTTCAGTCCCACTGCGTGGCATCTTGGGCAAGTGTCTTCTGCTATAGCCCCGGGCCGACCAATGCCTTGTGAGTGGATTTGGTAGACGGGAACTGAAAGAAGCCTGTCGTATATATGTATATATATATATGTATGTGTGTGTGTGTTTGTGTGTATTTGTCCCCCTAGCATTGTTTGACAACCGATGCTGGTGTGTTTATGTCCCCGTCACTTAGCGGTTCGGCAAAAAAGACCGATAGAATAAGTACTGGGCTTACAAAGAATAAGTCCCGGGGTCGATTTTCTCGACTAAAGGCGGTGCTCCAGCATGGCCGCAGTCAAATGACTGAAACAAGTAAAAGAGAGTAAAGAGAATAGTAGAGGAATACTATTAAACAAAAATCCAAAGTAGTTAAAGGATTACAAGTTAAATCACTTGCTAATTACTAATATGGTTACAAGTCAGGGTCATACTATAGTTTACTAAATATTACTTAATATATATCATAATTGATATTTGATTGTTCATATTACTAAACTTGTCGTTATATTAACCCTTGCGTGGGTGCAGCCATATGGAGTCGACCACAAAATTTTACTTCCATTCATGCACAATATACCCAAGGGTAATAACAGCCCATGGGAAGGCGTCTACTGCAGTGCCAAATACAGACCCTCTAGAGAGGGGTGCAGTTAATATTAAGTTGTTAAAATTAAGTTATGTTCTACGGGTGGTAGGTTGTGTTGTTCCTAAATGGGTAATTCGAATTGAGTTCACTATAAATGGAGGTAGACCAGAAAGCTGGCCGAAAATTAAGTCCAGACCGAAGCTAGTGAAAACGAGCTCACCCATGGTATAATAAGTTGAGATAAGTAAAATTGGTTGCCAGTACAGCCATAGCTGAGATGGCGGGTACAGGCTCCCTTACATGGGGTTAATCATTGGGGGTAAGTTCTGATGCCCTCTGTATTCAAAATTAGCTTCATGATTGAAAGAACTGGCATTTGTTAAAGGTGTGCGTTATATGAAGGAGAAATGGCTTAATAAATATATATATTATGTAGTTAGTTATGGGTGGGGAGAGATTTAAACTCGGATATGTTGGTGAAGGGGTAGGGATATTACTATTGGAACACCTATAATTTAGGAGTTTATATACGCCTTCATTTAATATTTCTGTGGTGAAGGGCTACTTTTTGGGATGGTGCAAGGGTCTCTAATACTATTTATATTTAGCGAAGGTAAACTTCCCCTTGTGCAAGCAGGCTGTGTTTCTCTCTTCTCTCAAATTAAGTAATGGGTGGTGTGCCGCTAGTATGAAAAATACTTCATTGATGCAAAGATGGCATTTCTTGTTTTTTACATTGTACGAAAGTGCGGAGGCGAGGATTTTCTAAAGCGAATTTATTATCTTTATGTTTAAGTTCCCAAATATATTTACTTAATCCGGTTGAGTTAATCCTGTTTCTATTTCTGCGACTAGTCTTCGTTTCATATCATTTTGGGTGGCTCATATGTACACAGACATGAAGGAAGTAAAAAGACACCTTTAATTATCAAAATTTCTGATCTAACCTTCTTAATATGTTTCAGTGGTGCAGAATTTACAATGTAATTGTTCTTTTTAATTCCAGATGCCATTATATTAAACATTTGCGAAGAAAAAACCATGCCACACACAAAAAATTCAGCAGAACTGTCAGATTTTTAGAGAAGGTCGTATTGTTGGGCAATCTGAGACTGGTCTTAGCCAGCGAAAAATCGCCAAAAATCTTCAAATTCCTCGTGCTACTCTTAATAGAATTATAATGCAATTCAAAAGCCAAGGAAAAGAATCAACAGATTCTTGTCCCGGCCGACCTGGGCCCTCGGAAAGGAAGCTTCGCTGTTTGAAGAGAATTGTGGAAAACGAACCCTGTTCGAAAGCTTCTGACATTGCAAAACAGCTAGAAGTTAGTCCAAGAACGGGTATTATGGACGAGCAGATAGAAGACCCCCACAAGAAACAATCATAAAGCTCATCAGTTCAATATAAAAAAAAGTGTCTGAATTAAAAGCTGCGAAGGGAATGTCAACTAAGTACTAAAGAATGTAGTGCTACCTATCGATTGCATTTCAGTTGTTCGCTTTTCGTATTAAATAAAAGATTTTGAAAATTCAAGGTGTCTATTTACTTCCTGCATGTCTGTGTATATCCTTTTACTATACTGTGTTGTGACAGCGCACTGGTAAATTACATCTTTACTTTTACAACTATTTCCAAGGGCGCAATTATCTTTATTCCTACAGTCACATAGATTGTGCTGTAGGAAGGGGGGTTACTTTCTGGTGTGATAGTGCTAGGTCTATTAAGATTAATAGGGTTATTATGGTTCCGATTGTTCCCTTTACTAAATCTGGGGTGGTTACAGGATTTATTGTTTTTATTCTTACTATTACTGCTGTCGTTATTGTTGCTTCTCTTTGAATAGGAAATGTCTAGTTTTTTTTTATTATTTAGGGAGGAAATGATGCTGGCTAAGCTATGCAAGAGACGATAACCTATCTTTATTACTCTACAATAATAAGTTTCGAATACTTGCTATTCTGATCAAAGTGATTATTTATAATATTAAATATTAGCTAAGTCGGTCTTTATTTGCATCGCATATGGGAGTATGAGCCAGTTAGTGTCTCTCGTTTTACTGGTAATCCTGCCGAACGACACATGTTTATAGCTGTTAGAGTGATGCGTGTGGTGTATATGTTTATTATTAAGGCGGCGAGCTGGCAGAAACGTTAGCACGCCGGGCGAGATGCTTTGCGGTATTTCGTCTGCGGCTACGTTCTGAGTTCAAATTCCACCGAGGTCGACTTTGCCTTTCATCATTTCGGGGTCGATTAAATAAGTACCAGTTACGCACTGGGGTTGATGTAATCGACTTAATCCATGTGTCTGTCCTTGTTTGTCCCTCTGTGTTTAGCCCCCTGTGGGTAGTAAAGGAATAGGTATATGTTTATTATTATTAGTTGTATTATCTAGGCTATGCGCATTAATACCGCCATTAGTGGTGCTAGGACTCGGTTTCTACAGATAATGTTTTGAGTTATCACTGTGGTTTTCGTGATAAGTGAATTTATTGGTATCATTCATAGCTCATCTAATTCCCCTCGTTATTTTATTTCTATTATTGTATTTTATTTCTATTCGTTGTATTCATGTATGGGATATATTTAATTCTACCTCTGTAACCTGCATCTTTAATTGCCTTATCACACTTACCTTTATGATTATTATTACGTCCTCATTAGAAGATATATAATATATATATATATAGTATATATATATATATATATATATATATAGATATATATATATTTATATATATATATATTAATATAATATATGTGTGTGGTGTGTGTGTGTGTGTGTGTGTGTGTGTGTGTGTGTGTGTGTGTGTGTGTGTGTGTGTGGTGTGTGTGTGTGGTGTGTATGTGTGGTGTGTGTATTGTTTGGAACGTCAGACTTCCTATACCATCTTCAATTCTTTTAAACCTTCACAGTCACGTCTGCAAAAATTTCGTGCTGCTGACATGTATTGCTGCTTTTTACAGAAGCTAGAACCAATATGTTTGATTCCACTCTATATCAACTTTATGGTTGCCATATCAGTTTTTCCTGTTATTTCAGCAATCAGGTGTTAAGCTTTGTTTCTGACTATAAAGCAATGTCCGTGTGTTTATTTTGGCATTAGATTGTTTTATTGCTTCTATCAGTAATGGTCTATTATGGAAGTCTCTCTGGTGTGTTCATAATCGTTGTGTACTAATGTTGCATTAACGGTGTTTGTTTTTAAGGTGTGTGTTGTAGTGCAATGCAGTTGCTTCTTTGTTGTAAGTCTATGGTGTTCTGACTGATTAGTAACGTGCTTGTATAGCTAATCCAATAATTAGTAACATGAAGTTTAAAGTTTCCACCTTGGCAATCGTATTTATAAATTACATTGTCCAATGATAGTTGATGCGCGGGTTTATACGACTTGTGGTTCGATATCGTTAATGTTTTTGTAGTATATCATTGGAGGTTGCGTGACCGAGTGGACAGAGTGATGGACTTACGATTGCGAGAACATGGTTTCGATTCTCAGATCGGGAATACACATTATTGATAAGGCAAATCGTAACCGAAGTGCAAGTCCGACATTCTCGCTAACCACTGCCGAGACGATTTTTGTCTCTCTGATACATGTATATCGTGGTTATGCTGTTGCACTCTCGATCGCTAGATTGTGGGTTGGAATCCCGGGCCCGGTGCCGTTTTTTATTCTTGAGCAAAACACCTCATTTCACGTTGTTCTGTGATCACTTCGACACCAAACTCGTGGCACATTATACACCTACGAAAGTAATGTCCATTTGATGGAGACTGTGAGCTAATGCACAACACAAACTTCTGATCACTATAAGCTAATCATCCGTGAAGGTTATTCTGCAAGAAATTGCAAAGCTTTCATCAGCGGGCTACAACAGAAGAGTCCACAAATACATCATTAATATTAATTCATGGCTTGTTAGAATGGATTTCCGTTCTGTTCTATGACGCTTTTGAAGAAAGTGTTTATCTATTCTCCTGTTAGTATGTATTTGATTCATATCATACGCATCAAGCAGTTTGAGAATTTATATCTGTGCTGTCTGATGTGTATGTTTTCCTGTATTTTATTTTATTTTTGATGTTCTTCAGTGAACTGGTCTACTTATGTATAAACATATGGACATATGTGCGTGGGTGTATACATATGTTTATACATATTTGTACATATGTATGTATGCATATGTATACATTGTATACATGTTTGTGAGTATAAGTATTTATGTATCATTTTATTCTTTTATTTGTTTTAGTCTTTAGACTTCGACCATGCTGGAGCACTGTCTTGATGACATTCCGTTAAATGGATCAATACCTGGCACTTATTCAAACAGATTTCTTTTACCTACCGCTAAGTTACGGGGACGTAAACAAACCAGCTATAGTTGCCAAGCTGTCGTGAATGACGAACAAAACTACAGTCATACATAGATACATACATACATACATACATACATACATGCATGCATGCATACATACATACATACATACATACATACATACATACATGCATACATACATACATACATGCATGCATACATACATACATACATACATACATACATACATACATACATACATACGTACGTACGTACGTACGTACGTACGTACATACATACATACATACATACATACATACATACATACATACATACATGCATGCATGCATACATACATACATACATACATACATACATACATACATACATACATACATACATGCATGCATACATAAGGGCGCCGTCAACATCAGACATGCAGGTATAGAGGACCGTTTAAAAAGTCCGTTTTGAACACCTTCCTCCAGAAATATACCGACTGCTTCAGCCTAAATAGGTAACTGGTTTATTTCTCCAGCAATTGATAAGAGAAACTCCTTTTACTCACCATCGTAGCGTTATCCTGAACAGATTTTAAAATATACACCTACACCACGTGAAATCTTGCTATCATGATTATGGCTGAAACATTACCACAGATGAAAGTAACGTCACCCCCGATGAAAACAAAACTACTTCACCAGTAAGTTATTTAAGAAGATGTAAGTACTCTTCTCATTTTACTTGAACTCAACAACTAAACCAAGATTTACTTCGGTGCTAAGAAAAAGCCCGAGATGACCCTTCAATCGGTTAAAGCAATACTGGGACGAAGCTCACCCCAACTTACCTTCACGGCGAAACAGCCCCGACAACAAGCATCTTTTGTAAAAAAAAAAAAAATCAACTGGTCCTCGATCCTACAGTGAACAAAGTAGCGAAATTACTAAACAGAAACAACGTACATGGAAAACAAAACTTGAAGTAAACATCAACAATGTGCACCGCCATATTGGATGGTTAACTACAACAATAAAATGTAAGGAGAAAAATGAGTTTACTCCTCACCAACTCTACCTTAGACAAAAATAAATGAAACTATGGCAACTCTTCACATCGAGTTCTTGAGGGAATGCTAATCGCTTTAAAACATGACCTCAGGACGATAAACGAGAAACTCTGCTATCGCATGCGAATTTTGGGGCGAGCCAGTATCGATCGCAAGTTTGTTTTCAACCCACAAGCATTATGCAGTAAGATGAGGAAGGAAAATATTAAGAAAGCTCCCTCCTAAGAAGATCTACAATCATTTGGAACGTAAACAGGGATTTCAACCTAAATGCATCGTGGTTAAATACAATTGAGAGAGTATTCTGTACCACCACTTACAGTAAAACATACAAATTTGATGCAGAAACCTTCGCTATAGCAGTAGGCAAACTTCAGATTGGGAAGGCACCTGGAAGGGACCTAATTGTCGGATATTGGTACAAGAAGCTGACATTTTACAGAAACCAATTGATATATATGCTCAAAAAGACTATGGAAGGTCAGACTGATGTACCAAATTGGCTTGCTACATCAAGGACAAATCTTGTTGCCAAACATGAAATCACCGAGATGGCAGGAAACTTGCCTAAACATTATTTACAAGCTATACACAAGTTGCCTCAACAATTCCCCTAGGACTATTGTGAGTCGAACAGCATTGTGATTGATGAGCAGGCTGGTGGAAAGAAGGGAGTGCGGGGATGTGCCGAACAACTTTGAATAAACAAAGCTGTACTGCCTGAAGTAAGAAAACAATGCAGAAACCTCTTGACTATAAGAAAGCATTCTATTCTAGCCCTTATTCATGGCTGTTGAAGTGCTTACATCTGGCAAAGGTACCTGCTACTTTAATAGCTGCTATAGAGAGACTCACAAAGACATGGACAACAATTCTTTCCCTTACAACTGAGAACAGAATGATTGTTTCTGATACTACAGGTATTTCAAAGGGAATATTCTGGGGAGATAGTCTTTCTGTACTTCTTTTCATTTTGGCACTGAATCCATTATCGTTCCTCCTGCAGAAAACAAATGGTTCTGTGCATCTTCAACTGCCAGAAATATTAATGGATCTCATAATTTCTTTGTAGACGACCTGAAGATTTATGCTAAAAGTGTTAACAATGCCAAAAAAACAACTAGAATTAATAACATTTACGGCTGATATAAGCATGGAATTTTACCAAAAGAAATGTGCGTATTTGGTTATAAAACGAAGAAAGTCAGTCCCCCAAACCCCAAACTTGTGCATCAACGGTCTCTCTTTCTCCCCCATTCCACACAAAGAATGTTACAAGTACCTAAGCATAGACGAAAATGTGTCAGATGATAGAGTGACCCGAGATAGACAGAGTGATCCGAGAGTATTACACAAGACTTAGGAAAATATGGCAATCGAAACTCTCCTCTTACAACAGAACAATATTCCACAATGGATTTTCAGTACTAGTAGTGATCCCAACATTTGGGATACTTGATTGGTCTGCAGAGGAAACTCACCCCATAAATATCAAAACCCGCAAAGTCCTGACAACAATTGGGAACTTCCACAGAAACAGTGTTGTTGACAGGCTCTACCTAAGAAGAAAGGACACGTTGGAGAACGTAACCTTACCTCTCAGAAGGTGAGATGGTTACAGTTACTATGTCTTTTGATCAGAGGCGGACTTAATTAGAGATAACCTTTGATCAAACAACAGCTATATGAATACACACGTGAATACGTGTGTCCTAACACATATGCATACACGTGCACATTACAGTAAAAGGCAAACCACACAGAGGGAAAACTGAAGTAAGCTGGTAAATAGTGTGAGAATCTGTTGTTTCAATCCTATCAGTCTGATAATCTTCATACTATAATATCAGATGGATTCAACCCGAACTTATACTTATATTATAGGCGTGGCTTCGGTGATAAGAAGTTTTCTTCACAATCACACGGTTCAGGTTTCGGTGTCACTGCGTGGAATTTAGGCAAGTGTTTTCTGTTATAGCTCCGCGCCAACCAAAGACTCGTGAGTGTATGTGGCACAGGGAAACTTAAAGAAGTATAGTGTGATTTGTGAAATATTTGACCTCTATTGCTAGCATGTCGAATAATAACGGGGGACCACTTTTACTTGTTTTAGTCAATGGACTGCGGCCATGTTAGGGCACCGCCTTAAGAATTTTAGTCGAATAGATGACCCCCACCCCATCCTACCCCACCCCACCAAGTACATTTTTCCCAGGCCTAAGTCTTTCTTTCGCTAGATCTCTAAGTTGCAGGGATGTAAACAAAACAACACCGGTTGTCAAGTGGTGGTGGGGGCAAACACAATGTCATATATATATATATGTGTGTGTGTGTGTGTATGAGTGCGTGTGTGTGTGCGTGTGTGAGTACGATGGGCTTCTAAACAGTTTCTACCGAACCAAATTCACGAGCAAGACATTGATCTGGCCGGGGCTTTTGTAGAAGACAAGGTGCTGCGCCGTGAGACTAAAACAGAAATCACGTGGCTGAAAAACAAGTTTCTTAACTACACAGCTACGCTTGTGACTGTATACAGTCATGCTTGCCTCTATACACAACCATGCTTGCACCTATACATAACCTTGCCTGCTTCAATACAGCCATGATCACAACTATGGATCTATATTCAGTCATGCCCGCAGTTATACACAGCCTTGCCTGCGCCTATGCACAGACATGCGTATTATATACGTACGTATGTTTGGTAATTTCTGTTCAGCTATTCTGATAGATAACAAATCAAAAATAGTCAATACACAAGTTTCAGATGATCGAACTTCGAATTTCTTTGAGCAAAAAAGCAAAACGTAAAAAAGAAAAGAGAACTTTACATTATATTCTTGCCTTCCTTAAAATGTATGGCTTTTTTCTTCTTACAAAAGAAACCAATGTTATTGATGCCACGAAAGAAACGGAAATAAGAAAGCTTAAGATCTTCAAGTACCGATTCCGAATCACACTTTTGATTCTCAGTTTAACTTAATTCATTTCCGTTGTTTACAGCCTTTTGGTGAGGTTTGAACACGACAAATTCGAACATATTATCTTTACTAGTATGTATTTGTGTGTGTGTGTATGTGTGTGTGTGTGTGTGTGTGTTTCTGTCTCTGTGTGTGTATGCGTGTATTTGTGGAGTGTATGGGCATATGTATATAAATATATAATATATATAATATATATATATATATAATATATATATATATATATATATATATATATAAGTTTTATTACAAAAATCGTTCAATGCGAAGAAGCCTCTTATCAGTAGAAAACCTTTTGTTTTTGCTGAACAGCGAAATAGTATTTTACAAACCTCTACAATGTTCAATCTCTAGAAATTCTGAAATATTTAAATAAAAAACATCCTATTTCTGGGGCATAAACACTAACAATATTGAGTATATCATGTACGTTTAGAAAAGGAAGTCCTTTGTTAAAGATTTTGTTTGTTGTGCCTATAATGGAAGACTGTCCGGTATGCAATAAATAGTTAGACATTTCCAAGCAAAAGTGAAAGTTGCTTTATCAACCGCACCTCATATCTACAATGTTGCCATAGATCGGTCATCTTCCGTGAAATGATATTTTAAGATAACTAGCGGTAGATCTGTCACAAACAGATGAAAATGTTTTAAATTGTTAACGTGGTTCGCATATCTTTGCTTTAGTTTTACATGTTTCAGCCATTAAACTGTAGCTGTTTTGGAGCACCACCTTCGAAGGTTTTAGTCGAACAGATCGACACCAATACTCTTCTTTTTTTGGTGCTTATTCTATTGGTCACTTGTGCAGAACAGCTACGTTACAAGAACGTCAACAAACCAACACTTGCAGCCAAGTGCAGACACAAAGTCACAAACACAAACACACACACACGCACAAAAGCTTATACAAAACATACATACGTACGTACATACATACATACATACATACATACATACATACATACATACATACATACATACATACATACATGCATACATACATACACACGCGTGGCTTAGAGGCTAGGGACATTCGGCTCATGATAGTAAGGTCGTGTGTTCAATTCCCGGCGACGCGTTGTGTCCTTGAGCAAAAGACTTTATTTCACGTTGCTCCAGTCCAGTCAGCTGGCAAAAATGAGTGGTACCTGTATTTCAAAGGGCCGGCCTTGTCGTATTCTGAGTCATGCTGAATCTTCTCGAGAACTACGTTAAGGGTACACGTGTTTGTTGAGTGCTCAGCCACTTCTACGTTAATTTCACGAGCAAGCTGTTCCGTTGTTCGCATCAGCTGGGACCCTCGTCGTCGCAACCGATGGAGTGTTCCTCTACATACACACACATATACACAAACACACACAAACATACACACACACACACACACACACACACACACACACACACATATATATATATGTGTGTGTGTGTGTGTGTATACATACACATACAAATATATATAGGTACGTTGGTGCAAACAGGAAAACAGAAGTCAAAATATGAGTATATGTATATTTTTATTAATATTGAGCAGAAGCCACAAAGTGACTCAAGGTCCGAGAGTTTCGTGCGTCGGAACTTTTATATATATATATATATATGTGTGTGTGTGTGTGTGTGTGTGTGTGTGTTTAATTATTAAATAATAAAGAGTATGGAGAAGTGTACATCCGCAAAATTTATTTTATAATTTTATACAGCATATTATCATATAATGATCTACATGTGTTTCCGCTGCAGCGGCCACTCACGGTTGCAAATACAACCTTGAATTATAGCCTACATTCAGTTTTTTTCCTGTTTTTAAAATTTCGTATGTAAATAAATGTTTAGCTTATTCATTTCTGTTATTCGTTGACATTTTTTCTTTCACGCGTTCTCGCATTTTAATTGAAACTGCTCGTCCTGAACGTTCACTATTATGAAGACACGCATACGATTTGAAATGTATGTGCACCTCAATAAAATTCAATTCGAAATAAAGAACCTTTTCTTAATATTTTACTAAGGTAAAGGCGTAAGAGTGGTTGTGTGGTATGTAGCTTGCTCATCAACCACATAGTTCCGGGTTCAGTCCCACTGCGTGGCACCTTGAGCAAGTGTCTTCTACTATAGCCGCAGGCCGACCAAAGCCTTGTGAGTGGACTTGGTAGACAGAAACTGAAAGAAGCCCGTCGTATATATATATATATATATATATATATATATATATATATATATATATATATAATATAATTAGGGCTTAGTAAAATAAATTACTTTGCCACATACTGAACTTAGTAGAAATAGCAGCCAAAAAAAATTTCTTAGCATTTCTAAATTGATTAATTAATTAATTTTACCCTCAATTGTTGATATATACATATATATATAATATATATATATATATATATATATATATGTATATATGTATGTATGTGAGTGTATATGTTTGTGTGTCTGTGTTTGTCCCCCCAACATCGCTTGACAACCGATGCTGGTGTGTTTACGTACCCGTAACTTAGCGGCTCGGCAGAAGAGACCGATAGAATAAGTACTAGGCTTACAAAGAATAAGTCCTGGGGGGCGATTTGCTCGACTAAAGGTGGTGCTCCAAGAGTAAGAGTAAGAGTTCTCCCAAGCGCATTTGCTAAGATACAGCAAAATTTCATGTAGGGACAGTTCTTGAATTTGTCAGCCTCAGTAAAAATAGCAAAGCTGTTCCAACACAACTCGAATAGATAGTACGAAGCCTATTTGTAGACGGACTCAGCATGATGACTATCAAGGATTGTTAGTTGTGCACGCATTTCCGTTGAACCGTACAATCACAGCAGGTGCATACCGGAAGATTTGTGATCTGAAAACATCTCGTGTGTGCATATGTGTATGTACATAGGTACATAGATTACATATATACATACGCACACACACATATATAAATATACATACATGCATACACACACACGCACACACACACATATATATATATATATATATATATGTGTATATGTATATACAATATATACATACATACATATGAATATGTGTGTGTGTATGTATGTATGTATATATACATATATATATAGAGAGACGTAAATAGATAGAGAGATACATACACACACACATATATATACATACATATATATATTCATATATGCAGATGGATGTATATTTATTCATTATTGTATATACATACACTTATGTGCACGTGTGTGTATATATATATATGAGCGTATTTGTGTGTGTATATATATATGAGCGTGTTTGTGTGTGTGTGTTGTGTGTGTGTGTGTGTGTGTGTGTGTGCGTGTGTGTGTGTGTGTGTGGTGTGTGTGTGTGTGTGTGTGTGTGATGAATAAATATTTTCTCTTCATAAGCTTGATCTTGGAGAATTTCCTGTTAGAGTGTTTTCCAAACCCCGTAAACCATATATCTAACGGAGAACCCTATGGTGTCAGTAAGTGTGTCTCTTGTACCAACGAGCATGCTTCTCAAACTAACATGAGGAGGGAACCAGAGAATCAGCAAGGCTACCTCTGAAACTCTACGCTCATATCATAGCCCACTGTTTGTAATAAGGGAAGTTACACATTCGATAATCTAGTCATGTACACACTTGAAACAACATGATGGTTACGGTTAGGATGCTTTGATAGCAGCTACGTTTAAACAGGTTTAGTCTGAATTTTAAAGGAGAAAATTAACAAGAAGCTATAAATGGGCAGATAACCGTTATGATATAACGCTGTGTAACAAATTTCTTTTCTATTTTATTTATTTTTTTTTTGTCCTTGTTCAGTGCTATTTCTTATTTGCTTCTATCTAGAAATCGAAGAAAATAGCTATTATTCCCTTCAAACTTTACTTTTATAACCTGGACATCAATGTTTTGAAACTGCCCTATTTTCCATTACATTTCTGACTGATTTAGCGCCGAGTTGTTGAAGCAGAAATATCATTATGTATAGCAAACATTCTGCTCGACACCACAGGCTTGCTTGTCAATAGACTGAGCGGTTACATGAGCATGTTCCCTTAGTGACTGACAATTTGAGCAAGAATAGTGGGGAAACAGCATAATCATGTAATTAGAAGCGGTGTACAGGATTTGAATAAATGCAACAATAGCAAAGTTTGAAGGAAATATTAGCCATTTTTCATACTCTCTAGAGGTAAGCAAATAGGAAATAACAGTCGCTACAAAAAGACGAATACTGTGTTAAACAGTGTAATCAATCGAGAAGTCGGTGATTCGTTTTTCTTTCCCGTGCCACCGAATTTTCAATGAATGTAATCCCCTACGTTTCTTACCTAATGCAAATACATCGTTGAAAGGCAGTTTACTTTAGTATTCATCCTAAGATAACATTTCTTATAGATGTACTGCGTTTAAAAACATAACATATTCAAATATGAAATAAAAGCAGCGCTAGTGTAATAACATCATCGGCTACACATACTTAATTCACATGCCCTGAGTATTTACCGGTAAGTTGCTAATGTCGTGGTGGGAAAGCTTTCTCAAAGCGCCGAGTGTTAAAACACCTGAAGGTCAACACGCTGCGCTTTGAGAGAGTATTCACCACCACGGCTAATCGCAGCCTGCCAGTAAATACACGATACATGTGTGTTAAGTATAAGTAGTCGAAAATGTTTACTACAATAACGTGTGTGTGTGCGTGTGTGTGTGTGTGCGCGCGCGTGCGTGCGTGCGTGTGTGTGTGAGAGAGAGAGAGAGAGCATATGTCAGTATATTCATATTATGTACTCTCCTGTCGTTGGGCGATGGATGAGGGTTCCGCGCTTTTTTTTGTCAAACAACCATACTGATAATTTGTTTATAGTGAAGAAATGCTTCTGCGTGTATAAGCTCACTCCTTCCATCAAATCGACATAGCCTGCACAGGTACCCAAGTGAACCACATATCATCTGTCGAAATGATCGCAGAACAACGTGAAATGAAGTGATTTGTTAAAGAACCCAAGATCTAGCATTCGTGAGTTCATCAATGCAACAACCTAATCATTATGTACACACATCAGAGGGAGATGAAAATTGTCCCAGCAATGGCTAGCGTAAACGTCAGTTGCATTTCGGTCTCCTTAGGCCTTATCAATAATGTATATTAATAGCTAGTCACATGCTTAGACAAGATTCAGCACGATTTTTAAAGGACAAGGAATAAACCGTTTACTACATTGCGAATGCAACGTTGTATTTATATCAAGTGTGATACATGACTACTATTTTAATCTAATGCTGCTTCTATTGCATATAACGAAATTAAACAGGTGTTACTGTGTTGCAGCCACCGGTATAACTGTCTCAGGTGTAGATTTGAACCATAGAGACACTAAGGTAGTAGTTCCTACTAAATACGCTAATGCTGCTTCTACTCGAAAGTTGAGTACTAAAAAAATTATTTAGATTTCAAAAGAAACGACATTATCTGTTTTTGCCGACAAGTTCAGCTGCTGCATCACTGAGACATGTAAGATCTGTAAACCGATACAAGTTATCACTTGCAGTAATATAAGACATCAAAGATATTATCAAAAGGAAAATTACAGAAGAAATGATTTAAATCTTCAGTAAATAATTCTGGAATGAATTTCTTTTATATCTATTTCAGTCTATGTTTCTCTTATTCACACAATCGAAATGGCCAAGAGAATTAGTCTACTGAAATGATGGCTTATGGTTCATCGACTGAATCAGTTATATAGATTTAGTTTATCGCAGCGAAGTATCTAATGCCATTTTGGTTTCCTAGCAAGAGAGCGTTAATCTTATTTGAACAAACTGTGCTCTAGGAAGAGAGATGGAAGGAATCGCAAGAGAACTAAGTAGCAGAGGTTGGTGAAGGACCGCTGCAAGAATGGATAAAGAATGAGATGTTAGCTAATAGAGGTTAGAAGTCAAAGGTTCGCAGTCGTACCCTTGAATTTAAATTCAGAACGTAGGATTCGTGGAGCCCCGAACGTTACAGAAGCGAACAGAATCATCACCAAGAACAATGTTGAAGCTGCTGATAAAGTATCTAAAAGGTCTTGGCTAAATAGATGTGATTCGTGGGGTAGGTAGAAGGCATTAACACTCTCAGTCGGATCACTTACATCGGGGTGTGTGTCATAAGATCCGTATCATTCAGTAACCACAGGATACAACACTAATTATGTCCAAGTATTACATCTGAAAATGTATTTTAAACTGTTTACCCCACGTGGTAGCTGGCAATATCTACCGGATTTGTGGACAAGATTTTTTGTTTATGCCTTTGTCACAGAAGAAGGGCAAAACAACATTTTTCATGACATTTACGATCGGTAAGGAATTTTATCCACTGAAAGGAAGTTATCCATTGACTGGGACCAAATGCTTACTACCAGGTGGTATTACTTTTTAGGTATGAAATATGCGAACCACACACATTTTTGCAATCTCTATAAAAGCGAAGGATATCAAATTTATTGAAGATATGAAATATTTCAAATGTAAAGTAAAAGCGTTGAGCAAACAGTAGCATAGAATACGTTTTAACTTTCAGTAGATTAATTAAACCAGACTGAGAAACAGTCATTCCGAGAATTCATTGCTCGCCTTTCCGGATGTAATCAACTAGAAGTTAGTAACACAATGACTCATAAAAGGGGAAAACTCTCCATCAACCAGCTCCGTTTCAAGATTGCCTTGGCTTGTGAAACTTTAGGTAACGCTCTTTAAAGCCGTAGAATCTAAATCCGACAATAAAAATGACTTTATGTAACGTACCGAGTTGCATTTTTTTTTTATGAAAGGAATATACATGTAATGTTGGCTTCAAATTTTGGCACAAGGCCAGAAATTTAGTGCGGCCAGATGATGATGATGATGATATATATATATATATGTGTGTGTGTGTGTGTGTGTGTGTGTGTGTGTGTGTGTCTGTGTGTGTGTGTATACTAGCAGAGATACCCGGCGTTGCCCGGTTACATTCAATTGAAGAATTAGACTTTTCTGTTATATTTTCTGAATGAACTGGGATATCTATGTTTCGAATTTCATCAAAATTGCAGATGAGGGTTATTTCCCTCTTTACACACCCTAAAAAATTGTAATCGTGCCACATGGAAACCAAAAGACGAATGATCACAATAAGCAGTCAGTTACCCTACCTTAGTCGTTACCACTCCCAATGTAGGATTCCTCACCATCCAGGTGACAGGCACAGCCGTAAGATGCATTACGAATCTATAGCAATTGGAAGGGCGTGACCCAACTGAAATCAACATTAACAACTGTGTGACGTGAGGGCTTAGGAGAAATCAAAGTGTCACCTCTGGAGTTTGCAAATGACCACTATACTGATACGTAACTGGACAGAATGAATTTAAAATCTATAAATGTCTTTGAATAACCAGTCACTCATCTGGGAAGGCCTTGTAATCAATGTTACCACCTGGGGACTATGTGTGACCGGGTGATAATAAAAAGACTGAAAGGAGGTCTGCAATCAAATAACTTTACTCAACACTTTGCAACTGAATCAGTGGAGACAAAGATGCCTCTCATTTACTTAACAATTTATGCACCACATTGCAGAAATCACAATGTAAGTGTATGTCAAAGCAAACTGTTACACTGTTGTACAATTGAATTAGAAATAATGCCCAACATTTATGCTCGGGTAACCCTACAGCTTCCAAGAGCACACAGTATAAAAGCTTTTTGAAAATACGGTCCAATTAGATCATTAGATCCAATGAACACTTATGCACAAACCTGTAATCTTAAATTATTTTTTTTTATAGTAGAGAATGGAATATTCCCATTGGCTATTATTTGCATGATTAACTAAAGTTAACCTTTCAATGAATTTCATTTCTTATTTAAACGTGGTAATCCTCTTGAAAATCTGTCACCTATTCATCGATACTTAAAAACTGAACTTTCACCAACTGAATACTCACCATGTAGTGCCTTAATGCTTTTTGCTGGATTTTTGCTGAAGGAGGGCTGAATTTCGAATACTTCGTACAACCACTTTTCTGAAACGGCTGCAGGTTAGGAAAAAAAATTTTAATCGCCTCTTTCAATTTAGGTTTTTATTTTTCATGTTTATATTTGCATTTCATTGTTGTGTTTATATTGGATTGTCCGGAAAGTTCGTTCCGATTTTTAAAGGAAAGTAAAGGTCACTAAATACTTGCCATTACATTTTTAATGAACCAAATCTGAACAATTTCGTTGCACAATACGTCTCCATCTTTCCTTTACCTTGAAAATACCGTCTTCCCAGAATTGGGGTGGTTTCAAGGCAAATAATTCGTCAAGGTATCTTTTTACATGGGGAGGGTGTATCGGTATGTGTGTATGGGTGTATATATGTATGCATGTATATATGTGTATATATATGTGTACTTATTACATATACATCTATATATACATCTAGACATACATGTTTACATATACATGTATATCTATAGAAGTACATCTATACATATACAGCTATACATATACCTCAGTATATATACATGTATTTATATATATATTGTATATATATATTTATATATATACATGTATATATATATATATTTATATATATATACATGTATATATATATATATGTATATATATACTATATAAGATATAGTATATATACATATCATGTATATATATATATATATATATA
>NW_021831896.1:45000-50884 GCF_006345805.1 Octopus sinensis | reverse complement strand
TATATACATATATATATATATATATATATATTATATATATATATATATATATATATATATATATATATAAATACATATGCCTCTAAAGAACCTATAGAGGCTATAAAACGGTGTACTAGCTCTCTACTCTGGGTACACATTTCCTGATAGCTGAAACAGCTTTAGGCCAATGAATATCAATACGTAACTCAAGTTTGTCAACCATTTAATTATTGATTAATATCACCTTATCAAATAACCTTTTGATAAGGTGATATTAATTATCATATGTGTGTGTGTGTGTGTGTGTATGTAGTAGTTCATTATATATTTCAGAAGGTGGCCATCTGGCAGAATCGTTAGCACACAAGGCAAAATGTTTAGCAGCATTTCAATTGTCTTAACGTTCTGGTTTCAAATGCTGTTGAGGTTGACTTTACTTTTCATCCTTCCGGGGTCAATAAAATAAGTACCAGTTGAGCACTGGGAGTCGACCTAATCAACTTACCCCCTCCCTCAAAATTTCAGGCTTTGTGCCTACAAGGGAAAGGGTTATATATTTCAGATGTGTCCACAAAGAGAATTGTTAAAGTTAATTATATCATCAAATTAATTCTACAATTTAAAGTTTCACCAGATTCAACTTACATATTTGTCTGAATAGAATTCTTGTGTGTTCATCTCATTAATTAATAAATATCATTAAATTAGACAACATATAACAATTCATTAAACACTTGAGAGAACAATAAGGCATCATCTTTGGAAGTTTAGACAGGTTGCTATCTTCACCACAAATCTAAATATGCCTTCCCTTGAGTATATTTGGCACTCTCAGATATGCTCAAAAGAAGCCATAGTAATATATCTGCTTGCATTTTTCCACAACCTTTTTAATGTTGTATATAATTATGTTCACATTGTTTTTGTTATATGTTCTGGTTGCTGTATGTTTAACCCCTTCAAGTCACTAGAATTAATAATAGGGCTTCATGAGCACTTCATAAGCAGTAAATAGGACAAAAACATCTTGATGTCCCAGATGATTGCATTTAGGTAAATAAGCACATTTTCTTTATATGGATCTATATGGAATTTATGGGTATGTATATATATATATAAATATATATATATATATATTTCATTATATGAGTATAAATGTAATTCATAGGTGTATATATTTTCTTTAAATTGGTATATATGAAATTTATTGGTATATACATATATTATATATATATATATATATATATTATATATATATATATATTTCATTATATATCATTTTCAATAATATATAATGAAATTCACAGGTATATATATTCTCTTCAAATGGGTATATGAAATTTATTGGTATATATATATTCCTTATGAGTATAAATGAAATTCATGGGTGTATATATTTTCTTTAAATGGGTATATATGAAATCTATTCTTATCATTTATTCATTTTACATAAGCAATGGTCAAAGCTCTAATTATTATTTAAATTGTGGAGCACTCTCAATGAATAAAGAGTATAATTAAATGAATTAAGACACTATTCACTATGTTCATGTGCATCTACTTACCATGCACAGACATACACATGCACAAATGTTCCTGTGCATGCATGTATATGTGTGGCTGTGTGTGTGGTTGTGTGTGTGCGTGTGGTAATAATTTGGAAGTGGTTTCATATACAAAGTAGAGCAGAATGAGACGTCCAGGCATCACGGAGATTGTTTGAATGACCGACTATACACGGCAAGTAATTGAGTTGTAATAGAGTGAATTATCAACTGTCCATTATATATCTCTGTATGTATAAATATGATGCCAGCACCGCCTCGACTGGCTTCCGTGCCGGTGGCACATAAAATACACCAATCTGACCGTGGCCGTTGCCAGCCTCGCCTGGCACCTGTGCAGGTGGCACGTAAAAAGCACCCACTACACTCACGGAGTGGTTGGCGTTAGGAAGGGCATCCAGCTGTAGAAACATTGCCAGATTAGACTGGAGCCTGGTGCAGCCTTCTGGCTTCCCAGAACCCCGGTCGAACCGTCCACCCGTGCTAGCATGGAGAACGGACGTTAAACGATGATGATGATGATGATGATGATATATATGTGTGTGTGTATATATACAGATATATATATATGTATATATATATATATATATATATATATTATACTATATTATATATTATACATATGTATATATATATATGCATATATTATATATATATATCTATACATAGCTCTCTCTCTCTCTCTCTCTATATATAATATATAATATATATACAACACACACACACACACACACATATATGTATATATATATACATGTCTGTATGTATAAGTATGTATATGTGTGTGCGTGTGTATGTGTGTGTGTATGCATACATTAGCACACATACAAGTATATATGTTTTTGAAGTTCCTGTATGTCTGAATTTGTGCATCTATCTATCTATTAATCTATTTATCTATCTAAATATCTATACACACTCTCACACACACACACACACACACACACATGTATATAAAAATATATATATATTGTCACATTTTGGGAGGGTCTTATTGCCAATATGGAACTCATGCACTGGTTATTTTTCACTTCTTTTAATTATTAGCAGTCAACTCGTTAACCAATTACCTTATCTATTGCTTGATCACTCCTTTGATAATCAATTAATTAATCAGCTGGTTCGTCAGAGTCCTTTTGTTGTTATTCAAGACTTCATCAATGATTTGCCCTCATCATGCCAGCTTTGCCTCTTATCATAAGCACACACACACATTTATATATGGGTGTATGTAACTATGTATCTATATGTGTGTGTGTGTATGTATGTATATATATTTTTTATATTTATATTTTATCTAGTTTCAGCTCACGAGCTGTGGCCATGCTGGGGCACCGCCATATATATATATGTATGGTTATACATATGCATATACATTCCATACACATACATACACAGCCATGCACACACACATGCAGGGACATGTATGGACATGTACACCTAATTCATTCATACACACACCCCCACACACACACGCAGACATACATACACATACACACACATACACACACATACATGCACACACACAGGCACACACATAAACACACACACACGCGCACACACACACACACACACACACACACAACACACACAACACACACACACACACACATATCTATATATAAATCAATTCTAATTTTTGGTCTGCAAAACCAACTGTTTTCACCACAACCATTTGGAGTTTACTTTGCATATATACACACACACACACACACACCACACACACACACACATATCTATATATAAATCAATTCTAATTTTTGGTCTGCAAAACCAACTGTTTTCACCACAACCATTTGGAGTTTACTTTGCATATATACACACACACACACACACACACACACACACACACACACATACACACACACATGCACACACACACACGCACACACATAAACACACACATACACACACACACACTGGCAGTCAGTCAGATATTTGTACTGCCCAGATCAACACAGGCACCTCCTAAATCACCACCACCACCACCACCACCACCACTACTACTGCTAACACCCACAAATAGCCATCGACCCCACCCCCCAATAAATAACCAGACAAACTGACACACAGACAGGCAGACAATCTCCCTGACTGTTGTATTTCTTTGACATTCCAGCAGAGGGCAGTGTTGTCTCCCATAAGGTTTACATGAGCATTCCAGACACATGACTTTCAGGACATGATTATGTATATATGCATAAGTATGTATGTATTCGCATGCATATATGCACGTATGCTTTGATGTGTGTATATGAGTGTATGGATTAATATATCTGTATACATATGCCTATGTATAATGTATATATGCATGGGTTTAAATGTGCATATGTGAGTATTTTACATGTGTATGTATAATAATAATAATAATAATGATAATAATAATAATAATAATAATAATAATAATAATAATAACAATAACAATAGGGAACTGCTCATATCCTACGCAAAATACTTTCTATGTAATCTCAAGGTTTAAAACAAACAATTTTTATTCATTTATTTAGTTTTTTATTTATTTAATTATTTTTTTTTAATTATTTATTTATTAGACATTCACTAGTACAACACAAAAAACCCCCAAATATATGGCACACTAAGCATAACAACAACGTGAACTTCCAACCTGTTGTCTCTTGAGGTGTCTGGGTGAGACTTGGAGCCAACTTGCACAAATATAAAGCAAAAGTCAAACATAGAATAATGATAATAATAATAATAATAATAATAATAATAATAATAATAATAATAATAATAATAATAATAATTATATGCCCTGATGAAGTACCAGGCAGTGGCTCTTGTGGCTTCTGATCTTAACTGATTGGAAGTGTTATCATGTACATTGTTTTGTCTTGGTATAAAAAGATGGGCTACAGCAAATATTCTGCTCCATACCACAGATTTGCTTGTCAGTTGTTTGACCTTAACAATTAGAGCATGTCCCTTAGTGGCTGAAGATATGTGCATCTCTGATCACGAGCAGGAGTAGTTGGGGAACATCATAGCCATGTGTTGAGAGGGATTCTTTGGAGTTTGGATAATTCACCCTTGGAAACATGGGTGCTTCATTCATCATCCTTAAACAAACCTTATTCAGGGACCAATAACAATAATAATGATAAGGATAATAATAATCCTTTCTACTATAGGCACAAGACCTAAAGTTTTGTGGGTGGAGGCTAGTTAATTATATCAACCCCAGTACCTGACTGGTACTTAATTTATCACCCCACCCATTTTATGAAGCTCAACTAGTACTTGTTTTAGTGACCTTGAAATGATGAAAGAGAAAGTTGACCTCGATGTAATTTGAACTCAGAATGTAAAGACGGATGAAATGATGTTAAGCATTTCACCTGGTGTGCTAATGATTTTGCAAGCTCCTCACCTTTTGGGTGGAAGAATTCTGAAAGGGGGTGGAAGTTGTTGTTTGAAAGATGGTGGATAATTTTGTGGGATTCTATCAAATCAGCCGCTAATCATCAAAGTTTAGCATGTCTATGCCAAGAGAAGCAATATATTCAAAATATTAAGGCAGTGGGCTGGCAGAAACGCTAGCACGCAGGGCGAAATGCTTAGTGGTATTTCATCTGTCTTTACATCCTGAGTTCAAATTCTGCTGAGGTCAACTTTGTCTTTCATCCTTTCAGGATCAGTAAATTAGGTTGCAGTTGTGTACTGGGATCGATCTAATCAACTGGCCCCCTCCCCAAAAATTTCAAGCCTTGTTCCTAGAGTAGAAAAGAATATATTGAAAATATGGTGATTAACAGAAGGTATTTGTCTTGTTGTACATCTCTGAATATCTTCCAGTAGAGTGATAGTCTGGACAAGAATGGGTTCCATACTGGAGATGCAGAATCTAAGTGTGACTGGGATCTTCCTGCAGAAGTTCCACAGATTCGAAAAAGAAAGAAAACCTTCATAAATAGCTGATTATTGTATTTGTCATAGCTTTACACAGACACACACAGATACACATATGCACACATACACACACAGATACTCTTTACACAGACACACACAGATACACTTTACAGACACACACAGATACACATATGCACACATATGCACACATACACACATACACATACATCAGTACATTCATACGCACACAAACACACACAGATATACAGAAATCAACAAGGAATATTTTACACGGTTCTTGTTAGAAATAGAAGCCAAACTTCATTGAATTCATCCCCTGCCATCAATGGTGAAAGATTCTTTGAAAAAAATTTGTCCTTGATATACAAAAAGATGGTTGGAACATCATTGATCATTGGTTGTCAATTTTACGAGAGCAAATTCTGTTGGTACAAGTACCTAGTGAT
>NW_021831896.1:30000-35000 GCF_006345805.1 Octopus sinensis | reverse complement strand
GTTATACCAAATGATGTCTCTTTTCCTATTCCTATGTGTGTTCCCAGTGGATTTTATGTTTCTAATCTTATTAGAGAACCCACTATTCCTCAGAGCCTCATTATAATATCCAGCTATTCTTGTAAAAGCATCTTTATCAGAGTATAATGAGTATAGGCGCAGGAGTGGCTGTGTGGTAAGTAGCTTGCTTACCAACCACATGGTTCCGGGTTCAGTCCCACTGCGTGGCACCTTGGGCAAGTGTCTTCTACTATAGCCTCGGGCTGACCAAAGCCTTGTGAGTGGATTTGGTAGACAGAAACTGAAAGAAGCCCGTCATATATATATGTATATATATATATATATGTGTGTGTGTCTGTGTTTGTCCCCACCAACATTGCTTGACAACCGATGCTGGTGTGTTTACGTCCCCGTACCTTAGCGGTTCAGCAAAAGCGACCGATAGAATAAGTACTAGGCTTACAAAGAATAAGTCCTGGGCATCGATTTCCTCGACTAAAGGCCGCAGTCAAATGACTGAAACAAGTAAAAGAGTATAACCGTTTACTAATATGAAGTTTAAGACGTTTATAATATTGGTTTCAAATTTTGGCACAGGGCCTGTAATTTCAAGGAAGGGGACAAATTGATTACATTTGATCCCAGTGCTCAACGTGTACTTATTTTATCAACTTTGAAAGGATGAAAGGCAAGGCCAACTTTGGCAGAATTTGAACTCAGTATGTTAAGACAGTTGAAATGCCACAGAGCATTTAGCCCGGCATGGTAACAACTCTACCAGCTCACCACCTTATTAAGATGTTTATAATATTACTACAAGGACTGGAAATGAAAGCAAAAATGTGAACTTGAAACAACCATTTTTGCAAGTATGTTCCATACTGCTCTGTACTCAACTAACGCTCAGAAGCATACATATATTGAGTTCTACACCAGGTTATTAGTATTGTAATATCTAAGTAAAATATGGGTGTGTGTATGATATATATATATATATATATATATATATATACTAATAACAAAGGGTAAAATTAATTAATTAAGAAGTAATCAATAATTTCACCAAGTAGAATTCTGTATGAAAAAAGGACCATTTTACGGTAAACTAAGTAATACTAATAAAAGGGTTCAGCAAAGATTTGCTTCACCACACACCGAAGTTTAGAAATAGCAGCCAAAAATCTTAGCTATTTCTTCTACTTTAAAAAGGGTATATACACATACGTACATGTGTATCTATATAAGTTTATGTAGGTATGTATCTTTGTATATGCGACCACTGAACTCTACACACTTTTTCTCCCTCTGTTTTCTTCCTTCTCTCTCCATTTTTTGCCTCTTAATCCTTTCTGTTGAAGAGCATATGCTCGAAATGTAAAAATACTTTTCATTTTTCCTAAGCATTAAACTAATACACCTGCTGATGTTCCCACAAATGTCTTTATCTTTTGTTTTCTGTAAATTTGAACTATGTATATATAATATTAACTTTAATACGATTTGAGTAATAACCTTACTGTGTGCTTTCCAAAACTCCTTTCTGGGTATCGACCGCCAAATATTGTTATACAGTGGGACTTCTGTTACTGGATATACATGTGGAAATCTGTAAATATTGTTTATATATATATGTAGTGGTTTAATAAATTATGTGATTGGGTATTATCTGGTAATTGATTATTGATTAAGGTGTACTTCTCCATTTTCTTATTTTGTTCATATATATACATATATATGTCTTTTTTGGAACAGCAGATCTTGAAACATATAAAGCTGCAAATATTGGGTTGAAAAATGCCATTTGGAGTGAAAAAGTTGAAGGCTGCACTTGAGACATGAATTCTCATGCCCTGTAAACATGATTTCAACTATATATACATAATATATACATACACACACACATACATATATATGTGTGTGAGTGCGTGCATATATATATATATATATATATATATATATATATATATATATATATATGTATATATATATAAAATTTCACCATGCTAAAAATAGCAGCCATGATCTGACTTTAAAACATGGTGGTATCTCGTAGATTACCCTAATTTATAATTTTAATAATTATTATCTTTGAAGGTTATTTTTTCCATGCTGACCACTTGATAAAATCGTTATTTATTTTTAAATTAATGATCTTATCCTTATATATATATATATATATATATATAAACACTCATTATTGCTTTGTTTACCATGTAGGCAGTCATCGAAATTTTTGTTTGTCTTGTTGTCGAGAGAGGCTCCCTTTCTTTCCTGATGAGAAGATTGCATAATGCACCCTTTATTCCTTTGGAATGAAAACATGTTGTCTTCGAAGCATATGTCGAGAGTAAAGGAATTTTGTTAACATCTTCATTCGACTCCATTCTTTCATATATTCATATACAACACACAAATTTCTGCACATGAACCCAGAGTTTCTACCCTTGGACAGGTCGCTTCAACCGTGTTTCTGACGTGAATTTGCTACCCAGGTTTCGTTTAAACGAATTTTCCATGCTGACAATAAACATTGGATAATTCATTCACCTATTTATATATGTATATATATATATATATATATATATATACTAGAAGACAAACCCAGCCTTGCTTAGGATTAAAATAGTTTATTATTGTTTTACTTGTTTCGGTATTATAACCTGGTTTCGTTTGGGTCTACGTGGGCCACATTTTAAAAGATGAAGAATGTTGCTCTGGAGACCACGCGTTTCAAATGAGCAAACTCAAAATTGCTATGCAAACTTGCCAGCACTTTTAACATAGGTGTGCAAATTTTCTGCTCAGTCCGACCACATATGCACACATTATATATATACATACGCATTAAATATATATGTACATATATACGCATTATAGACACACACACATATATATATATGAATTATGTATACATATGTATACACATTATATATATAATATATATATATATATATAATATATATATATATATATACACACTTTTTATATATAAATTATATATATATATATATACATGCTTTATATATAATTATATATATATATATATATATATATATATATATATATATAAATATATTGTTATATTTAGGAATGGTCATTTTGCCAGTTTAGCCAATAGATATATATATAAATATACATATATATTTATATACACACACACACATATATATGAATTAACATAATAAATATCTGATTAATATCTGTTATCATCATTGTGCGGTGGTGGTGAGCGATGATAATTCACCGTTGTAAAAGCCCTGTAGCGGGAATATTTAAACTTAAAGAGAATGAAATATATTTCCGACACAATATAATTATTTACTATTTTATTCCTCTCCTTTAATTGCACTTGCGACTGTCAATGCTTTCTCTGTATAGATACAGAAAGATGTACAGAGAGAGAAAGAGAGAGAGAGGCTGGGGGAGAAAGAGCGACAGAGAGACAGCGAATACGGAGAGGGAAAAAGAGTGAGTAGAATCTCTCAAAAGCCGTTATAGAGATATAGAAGAGGGAAGGGGTAAAGAGAGAGATGGAAGAAGAAAGTGGGATAACCGTAAGAGAGAAACAACAAACAATTGCCAAAGTCCATTTAAAGACAATGAATTTTCACTCTTTTTGCCATAGCAACCACACCTTTATAACTTGTGAATTTTAACCATCGTGGGTCTCATCCTCACCACGCATTTAGTATCTCTGCCAACTCGCCGCCTGTTTCTATCCCTATGTCATACTCTAACCCTTCAGCACCTGGCACAGAGTCACCTCCTCCAATACTCCATCCCCCACAGTCTTGCAAGTTAATTGGTGATCTTGCTAGTGCTGGTGCAATGGAGATGGATCGATAGAAATATAGGTAGGTAGGTAGGTAGATAGATAGATAGATAGATAGATAGATAGATAGATAGATAGATAGATAGATAGATAGATAGATAGATAGATAGATAGATAGAAGATAGATAGATAGGTAGATAGATAGAAGATAGATAGATAGATAGATAGATAGATAGATAGATAGATAGATAGATAGATAGATAGATAGATAGACAGATAGATAGATAGATGATAGACGAAGATAGATAGATAGATAGATAAATGGATGGATGGATGGATGGATGGATGGATGGATGGATAGGCAGATAGGTAGAGGGAGAGAGAGAAGTGGTACCTTGCTTCCTATCCACCATTTATTTATTTATTTATTTATTTATTCAGTCATTTACCATTGTATTGGAATGGGTTTAAGGATGGTGACTGCTTCAAAAAAAAAAAAAAAGGAAAGAAACAGGTTTAATCATCACTAAAAGTCTTTTTGCTTTCTTTCTCTCTTTCCCTTTCCTTATTTTTTCCTCTTTCTTTCTTTCTTTTTCTCCTCTTTGAGTTATATTTAGAATTCAAAATGTACTGACTCCCCTTCCAAACATTCAATTTTGGAGAGAAGTTTTTGATGAAATGTAGTTCTGCATGAAAAAAACATTAGTACAATATTTGCAAATTAACAATTTAAAAAAAAAATAAATAAATAAAACTAAATATATATATACAAGTAAAGCTAGAACATCCCAATGATACCAATATATATATATAAGTTTCTTTAATGGCCACACAGGGCTGCACACAGATGGGGCAAGTTACAAGGTAGAGCTTTTCTTTTGGGGGATGAAAAAACAAAAAAAAAAGGTGGCGTAGGTTTTCGATCAAAAGGGATCGTAAAAGGGAAAAAAAAGAACAAAAAATAAAAGAAAAAAAGAAAAAAAAAGAAAAAAAGGAAAAGGAACAAAAGAAAAGAGAAATGAAAAAAAAAGTGAATAGGAAGAGGAATACCCCTTCTCTCTCTCTCTCCCTCTACCTATCTGTCTATCTGTCTGTCTATCTATCTATTTATCTATCTATCTATCTATCTATCTATCAGCCTATCTACTTACCTATATTTCTAGCAATCCATCTCCATTGTCATGGAACCTTACCCAAATAAACAAAAACAGTGTTCTCTTCTAAACAA
>NW_021831896.1:15000-20000 GCF_006345805.1 Octopus sinensis | reverse complement strand
TATATAGATATTTACATATACATATGCACATATACACATATGCATACACCTACATACATTGTGTGTGTGTGTGTGTGTGTGTGTGTGCAAGAAGGGATGAGCTCTTCCACACACACACATATACCCAAGACAGAGCTTCCGCCTACCAAATTCACTCACGTCATCATCATTCAACATCGATGCAGGCATGAGTCAAGCAGTTGGATAGGATTGGGCCCAAGGAATTAATCAGGCTCCAGCGTCTGCGTAATCATAGGTTCTGTGGCTTGATGCCCTTCCTAATGCCAGCCACTTCACCCTAAGTACTGGGAGCCTGACTTGTGCCACCACCAGCACTAGTGAGGCACAGATGGAGCTTACAAGACTACAAGAACTAAGAGGAAAATCGTTAATTTCTTCTCTTTTATTTGTTTCAGTCATTTGACTGCGGCCATGCTGGGGCACTGCCTTGAAGAATTTTTAGTTGACTGTATCGACCTGAGTACATTTTTCTTTAGTCTGGTGCTTATTCTGTTGGTGTCTTTTGCCAAACTGGTAAGTTGCAGGGATGTAAACAGATTAACAGTACTTGTCAAGTGGTGGAAGTGGGCAGATGACAAGAAACACACAAAGACACATCTATATGTATATATATAATATTATGTGTGTGTATATATATTAGATATATATTATATATGTGTGTATATATATATATAATATATATATATTATATAATAATAATATATAAATGTACACATATATATGTGTATATTATACTTATATATATATGTATGTTTATATATATATATATATAATATATAATTTATTATATAGAAGGAGCTTCTACAGGACTAGAAACTGTTTCATTCAAGAGAAATCTTCAGGAAGTATTGAGTACCTTATTTACGTGGTTTAACCCCGAATCAAACCCGGGACCTATCATATAGATATATATATATATATATATATTATATATATATATTATTTATATTATATATACATATATATATATTGTTGATATATGTATTTATTTTTATATATGTATATATATATATATTATATATATATAATGTATATATACATATATATATATATACATACACACATATATTATATATATAGATATAATATATATATATGTATGTAATAAAATACAAAAATGGGACAAGAACGCAAAACATCCAGACAGTTAGATGATACAAAAAAAGGGACAACAAAACATCCAGACAGATGATACAAAGAAAACAAGGATGGGTCATTCGGAGTTTTCTATCCTCAGTTGAGTTCCAGACTATCTTTGCAATTTCAGCTGGTTATACTTGAGATTGCTCCAATCTGGCCAGCCCCAAGGAGAAAACTAAGCTAAGAGCATTAGATTCTTCTATCCCTCTGCCTCTACCTCTCTCTCTTCTCTCCCCACGTGACTGGTGTTCAGCCAAGCCTGACCTTTCTTTCTTGTTTCAAAAACCAGCCGAAATTGCAAAGATAATCTGGAACTTGACAGAGGATAGAAAACTGCGAATGACCTGTCCTTGTTTTCTTTGTATCGTCTGTCCAGATGTTTTGTTGTGCCTTTTTTGTATCACCTAACTGTTTGGATGTTTTGCGTTCTTGTCCCATTTTCGTATTTTTTATATATAAAAAATATAGTAGCATACATACACTTTAGTCTCTATAGTAAGTATTATATACTATATATATATATATATATATATATTATATATATATATCTTTTACTTGTTTCAGCAGTCATTGACTGTGGCCATGCTGGAGCACCGCCTTTAGTCGAGCAACTCGACCTTGGGACTTATTCTTTGTAAGCCTAGTACTTATTTTATCGGTCTCTTTTGCCAAACCGCTAAGTGACAGGGATGTAAACACACCAGCATCGGTTGTCAAGCAATGCTAGGAGGATAAACACAAACACACAAACACACACACACACACACATATATATATATACATATATACGATGGGCTTCTTTCAGTTTCCGTCTACCAAATCCACTCACAAGGCTTTGGTCGGCTCAAGGCTATAGTAGAAGACACTTGCTGAAGTTGTCACACAGTGGGTCTGAAACCAGAGCCATGTGGTTGGGAAGCAAGCTTCTAACTACCCAGCCATGTCTGTAGGGATGAGTTTATATTAAGGTACAGGAGGGGTAAAACTCTGAGAGAAGGGGCCAGAGCAGAACAGGGGTATTTGCTGTACAGAAGCTGCAGGACTGCTCACATTTTGGAAAAGAAAGTGGAAGTGATACGGTGGAGCTGGAGAGCAATGAAATATAAAGGTGATGTGGTGTCTGGGTGAACTTTTAAGGTACAAGGCAGAGGTAGAAATGGGTGGAGTAGAGAGACCAGGAGTGAGTGGGGAAGGAGGAGATGTCTGACAATACGGAGCAGCAGAAAGGCTGTGATTAAATAGTCGAGAGGAACAGACACTGGAGCAGAGCACAGTCCTTGGGTTCAAGAGATCTTTCTCACTGTCCGACCTATGTCAACATGGAACTTGGATGTTAAATGATGATGATGATGATGATGATGATGATGATGATGTCGATGATGATATATACCAATATTTATATTTGTCTGTGTTTCTACCCTCTCTCTTCCTCTCTCTCCATCTCCCTCTCTTTCTCCTCTATATATAAAGATACACACACACACACACACACACACATTTCGTTTTTGTATTTGGTTTACAAGATTCTTTATGCGAATTTGTGCATTAAAACAAATTTTGTGGTGTCTTGGGAATACCATTCTGCCAATATTGGATGGAAACTTAACCAACTGACTAATAATAAAGGAGTGAAATGAACCAGTGCATGTGTTATTAATAATGATTCTCCCGAGACACAACAAAATATATCCCATCCAAAAGCAAAAGTATTCGTAAAATTCAAAAAACTCCAACTACCTTATGGCTGGGAGATAACGATTGACTCAACTTCCATCCGGGCCTCAAGACAGCTCTGGAACCTGACGCTTGTGTTTTCTATGGTGTTCTTGGGAAGATCTTCAAACGTCTCGTTGATCTTGGCCACCAGCTTGGTCTTTGTGTTGCAAGCAGAACAAAACAGTTGGTGTCTTTCTCATCCATATCCAACACATTATAATCCATGGGATTACAATCAGGGGAATACGGATGCTAGAAAGTGCAGCCGGTGAAGTCGTAGAAATTCTGACAACCATTTCTGACTCTTTATGGAGATGTATCAAGGAGCAGAATCCCACTGCCACACGTATGTTCCTTCCAGCAGCAACCCTCTCTAGCTAGGGTTTGACCACAGTCTCCAACATCACCAGCCTAAGGACCAGGCCAAAGATGTGGGGATGGCTACCAGTAGTCAGAGCCCTAGCTGTGTTCCTTTGGGCCTGCCATGGCTTCATAGTTTCCATTACAGCCTTTGAGGAATATTTGAAGGAGCGAGTCATGGCCAATGAGGGTGGAAGATATTAAGCGACTAGAATCCTTCGATCACCTCTGTCTACGCCGCATCCTTCATGTCCGATGGCATCACTTTGTCTCCAACAATTCGGTGCGACACCAGTGCAGAATCACCTCCCTCCAACAAGTCATCCTAATGAGACGTCTGCGTTAGCTGGGTCATGCCCTCCGTCGTCAACCAGGAGAAGTCATCTATGAAGCAACTGCCCCAGCTCCCCTTCAGGGCTGGCAAAAGCAATGTGGTGGACAATGAAAAACCTGGTTGATGACAGTCAAGGCTGATCTGGAACCCAATTTACGAAGCAATTGCCCCAGCTCCCCTTCAGGGTTGGCAAAAGCGATGTGGTGGACAACGAAAAACCTGGCTGATGACAGTCAAGGCTGATCTGGAACCCAACCTAGGCCCCCATATCTATGGCGTTCGCCGTTGGAATAAGGAGTGGTTGGAGATCATGCGGTCGTTAGCCTCAAATCGCCAGGCCTGGTCTGTTTTTGTGAGAGATGCAGCATTGAGGATGAATGAAGCCAGCTCAACCCACCCCGGGTGGATGCTGTAAGAAGAAGAAGAAGAAGAAGATTACAGCCTTTAGTGTCCACAGAGCATTGAACAGCAGTCATAATGTTGACATTTTGATACCCAGCATGAATTATCAGGCTACAGGTAACTCTTTTTGAATATTCATATGGTTTCCATCTTCTATGTCAGCTAACTTTTTCTCAACTACATCTTTAATCTTTATGCTCTCCAACGCTGTTGATTGTTCACCAAATACATCAAGCTAGTCCTAAAAAGGAGGCAAAGCCAAATTTATCCAGAACACCCTGTATATCTGTGTGTGTGTGATAGAGAGGATTTGAGTGAAAGCTTTCAATAGTCTCCACAAAACAATAGTCTATTTAGCAAGTAAAATTAAAGAAGTCATGGGAAAAGAAGTAATGGTTTTATAGTTTTATATATGCTCCAGCATGACTAAAGCTGTGCAACTGAAATGAATAAAAGAATAAAAGAATATATATATATATTATATATATTTTTTACCCTTTTACTATTTTATTTATTTCAGGCATTTGACTGTGGCCATGCAGGAGCACCACCTTTAGTCAAACAGATCAACTGAAGAACTTATTCTTTGTAAGCCTAGTATTTATTCTATCGATCGTTTTTGATGAACTGCTAAGTTACGGGGATGTAAACACACCAGCATCGGTTGTCACGCAATGGTGGAGGGACAAACGCAGACACACACAAACATATACATACATACACACACACACACACACACACACACACACACACACACATATATATATATGACAGGCTTTTTTCAGTTTCTGTCTACCAAATCCACTTACAAGGCTTTGGTCACAAGGCTTTGGTAGAAAACACTTGCCATGCCATGGGACTGAACCTGGAACCATGTGGTTGGTAAGCAAACTACTTACCACACAGCCACTCCTGTGCCTATATATATATATATACATATATAAATATATATATTACTTTTTACATGCTTCAGTCATTAGACTGTGGCCATGCTGGGGCACCACCATGAAAAGTCTTTAGTCGAATG
>NW_021831896.1:7500-12500 GCF_006345805.1 Octopus sinensis | reverse complement strand
ACCACTACCACCAACTCCACCGTCCCCCCCACCACCACTACCTCCACCACCACCGTCCCCACCATCACCACCGCAACCACTACAGCAGCTATGAAGCTGAAACAGTGCAGCATTCCAGAGGAAAGATGTCATAACTGTCTGTCCACCCAGCAGGCATACCCCGCCCTCTACCCTGCACCATTACCAAACACCACCACCACCACCACCACCATGCCATCATCATTCTTCATCCACAGTCCCTCACATCATCTCTCTTTCATCCTACAGTTACCCAACACCACCAAACTCCTGAACGCACCCCACCACCACTACCACCACCACCACCACCACCACGTCACTGTCTATCAACACCAGCCCACTCTATCCCACACCACTGCATCTCTCCAGCTCAATACCCTTCACCGGCCCCTACTACATGTTGCCAACTCTCTCCACCTATTACCTCCACCGCCCCACTACATCACTCTTCATCATCCCATGACATCATTATTTCTTCCCCTGCGTTCATATGACCCTTCAGGGTGGGATCCATTTAAGATTTGTTTATTGAAATTTATCAGCAATAAATTGGTTATCCTTCATCATAAAAGGAAATATTTGAACAATATTTCCACACAATTCCTAAATTACTCTTTTACTTCTTTCAATCATGTGACTGTGGCCATGCTGGAGCACTGCTTTAATCAAACAAATCGACCCCAAGACTTATTCTTTGTAAACATAGTACTTATTCTATTGGTCTCTTTTGCCGAACCTCTAAGTTACGGGGATGTAAACACACCACCATCGGTTGTCAAACGATGCTAGGGGGACAAACACAGACACACAAACATATACACACACATACATATATATATCATTTTTTTTCTCTCCTTCTTTCTGTGTTTTTTCTCTGTGTATCTTTCTGTTGAAGAGCGTAGGCTCGAAACGTTAAAGACTTGTTTTATTTATATTTCCTGAGCGCCATACTAATACAATTGTTTGTTTGTATTCCACCTGCCTTCGTCTTTTGTTTATTTCCGTAAACCTGCCTTCGTCTTTTGTCTATTTTCATAAAGCTTCCCGTTATATATTTATATATATATATATACATATATACGACAGGCTTCATTCAGTTTCTGTTAACCAAATCCACTCACAAGGCTTTAGTTGGCCCGGGGCTATAGCAGAAGACACTTGCCCAAAGTGCCACGCAGTGGGACTGAACCCGGAACCATGTGGTTGGTAAGCAAGCTACTTACCACACAGCTATTCCTGTGCCTAAGAGTATTTAATTATAAAATTATTCTTTTACTTGTTTCAGTCATTTGACTGTGGCCATGCTAGAGCACTGCCTTGAAGGGTTTTTCTAGTCGAAGAAATTAACTCCAGGACTTATTCTTTGTAAGGTTAGTACTGATTCTATCAGTCTCTATTGCCGAACCACTAAGTTACTGGGACATAAGCACACCAATATTTGTTGTTAAGTAATGGTGGAGGGACAAACACAAAGACACACACACATAAATACATACATACATATATATATATATATATATATGTGATGGGCTTCTTTCAGTTTCCATCTACCAAATCCACTCACAAGGCTTTGGTTGATCCTAGGCTGTAGTAGAAGACACTTGCCCAAGATGCCTCACAGTGGGACTGAACCTGGTACTATGTGGTTGGGAAGCAAACCTCTTACCACACAGCCACACCTGCGCCTATAATATAATATCTAATTATCAAAATATAATAAGATTTTTTATAATTGATTCCATCCAAGTAAAATAGTAATTAAAGCGAGTCATAGGTAAAAAATGATTAGGGTCCATATGGCCCTTGGGGTAAAGGTAAAGACAAAGGTATCTTCTTGAGTCTGGCCAACTCATAAGGGCTGGTTTTCCAGTTTCAAGGTGTATATATTTCCCACCTGAATGGGACACTGATCCGTCACAGGGTTACTTATTTTTGTCAGCTGAGTGGACTGGAGCAACATGAAACGAAGTTTCTTTGCTCCAGAACACAACACATCATCCAGTCCAGGAACTGAAACCACACTCTTACAATCATGAGTCCAACACCCTAATCACTAAGCCACATAGCTCCATTATGGCACATGGAGGTCCATGTAAGATTCTGTTGTTAAAACTTATGTGGAATAAATTAGATGCAGGAGTGGTTGTGTGGTAAGTTGCTTGCTTACCAACCACATCATACCCTCGTGCTGACCAAAGCCTTGTGAGTGGATTTGGTACACAGAAAGTGAAAGAAGCCCGTTGTGTATATATATATGTAGTTAATCCAAACAAGAAAGCACAAAAAACACAACAACGCGAGGACGTGGAACAAATATAGTATTATTGGATGCTTAGGAAAGAAGGAAAGAAGGAGGGTTTAATGTTTCGAGCAGAGCTCTTCGTCAGAAACATAGGAGAAGGAAAGATCCAGAGAAGGGAAGACAGAGGAAAAAAAATCGCCAAGGGTACACACGAGGTCACATATATATATATATGTATGTGTGTGTGTGTATATGTTTGTGTGTCTGTGTTTGCCCTCCCACCATTGCTTGACAACCAATGCTGGTGTGTTTACGTTCCTGTAACCTAGTGGTTCGGCAAAAAAAAATAAATGATAGAATAAGTACTAGGCTTACAAAAAATAAGTCCTGGGGTTGATTTGTTCGACTAAAGGTGGTGCTCCAGCATGGCCACAGTCAAACGACTGAAACAAATAAAAGAATAAAAGAGTATAGTTCTACAATGCACAATTAACAATTTTTTTTTTAAATTAACAATTTTTAGCAATTGACAATTTTTAACTATTAACAATTTTTTAAATAAAATTAACAATTTTTAACAATTAACAATTCTTTTATTCTTTTACATGTTTCAGTCAGTTGATTTTGGTCATGCTGGAGCACTACCTTAAAGGGTTTTAGTTGAAGAAGTCTACCCCAGGACTTATTCTATTGGTCTTGTTTGCTGAACCGCTAAGTTATAAGGACATAGACACACCAACACCAGTTGTCAAGCAATGATGTGGGGGCAAACACAGACATAAAGACACGTAAATATATATACATACATATATACGATGGGCTTCTTTCAGTTTCTGTCTGCCAGATCCACTCACAAGGCTTTGGCCAACCCAAGGTGCCATGTAGTGGCACTGAACATGGAACAATGCTGTTGGGAAGCATCTGAGGGTCCATCTAAATAAACTAGGAACCAAAGGGGTCCATAGGTAAGAAAATGTTTAGTCGAATGGATGAACCCCAAACATTTTTTTTTTTAAGCCAAGTACTTATTCAAACAGTCTCTTTTGCCAAACTGCTAAGTTATGGGGATGTAAACACACCAACACCAGTTGTCAAGCAGTGGTGGTGGGGGACAAACACAGACACAAAGACACACACATGCATATGGTCGACTTACAGGAAGCAGTATATACTGTGATAGAAAGAGAGAGCGAAAGAGATTTGCTGCACAGAGGGAGATGCCTGTCAAGTGAATGTATATGTGTGTGTGTATGTATACTCTTTTACTTGTTTCAGTCATCTGACCACGGTCATGCTGGAGCACCGCCTTTTAATCAAGCAACTCGACCCGGGACTTATTCTTTTTGTAAGCCCAGTATTATTCTATCGGTCTCTTTTGCCGAACCGCTAGTATAGGGGACACAAACACACCAGCATCGGTTGTCAAGCAATGCTAGGGGGACAAACACAGACACACAACACACACACGTATATATATATATATACATATATACGACGACGGCTTCTTTCAGTTTCTTCTGCCTACCAAATCCACTCACAAGGCTTGGTCGGCCTGAGGCTATAGTAGAAGACACTTGCCCAAGGTGCCACACAGTGGGACTGAACCCGGAACCATGTGGTTGGTAAACAAGCTACTTACCACACAGCCACTCCTGCACCTATATATATATATATATATATATATATAACAGGCTTCTTTCAGTTTCTATCTACCAAATCTATTCATGAGGCTGTGTGGGATATAGTAGAAGACACTTGCCTAAAGTGCCACACAGTGGGACTGAACCCAGAACTATGTGGTTGGGAGGCAAACTTCTTGTGACGCAGCCACACCAAAATATTTAAACAATTTTTAAAAAATAAATTCCTAATAATTTTTAATAAAAAAAAATAATGGGATTTTTAAAACATCAAATAGCTAGAGTGGGTGTGGCCATCCAAGTAAAATGGGAATCAAAGGTGGCTGTGTGGTAAGTAGCTTGCTTATGAACCAAATGGTTCCGGGTTCAGTCCCACTACATGGCACCTTGGGCAAGTGTCTTCTGCTATAGCCTCGGGCTGACCAAAGCCTTGTGAGTGGACTTGGTAGATGGAAACTGAAAGAAGCCCATCGTATATATATGTATATACATGTGTGTGTGTGTTTGTGTGTCTGTGTTTGTCCCCCTAGCATTGCTTGACAACCGATGCTGGTGTGTTTATGTCCCCGTAACTTGGCAGTTCAGCAAAAGAGACCGATAGAATAAGTACTAGGCTTACAAAGAATAAGTCCTGGGGGTTCGATTTCCTCGACTAAAAGTGGTGCTCCAGCATGGCCACAGTCAAATGACTGATACAAGTAAAAGAGTAAAAGAGACCACTGAACCGTATGCCACCAACTTCACCCCTCCCTCACCCCTCACTACCCCATGCCATTCCACTACATGCTGCCGATATCCTGCCACTCCAACATGACTCCACAACACTTGACCGATTCCAGCCACCCCCACTATTCACTGCTGAGTATCGAAGATACCACACAGCATTGGCGCTAAGATTAGACCCCACACAGTCCCCGATTCTAGACACCATACAATGCCATAATCTTTGACACAATTGCCTAATCTCAGTGTTTGATTACACTACAGTTCGCCTACCATGCCAAGTCAACAAAATCCAACCATGGCACAGTCAGCCAACTTACTAGAAAGAAGAACTCAGATTTCATCGTATATAATCTTCGAAAGCGGAAGGACATGCT
>NW_021831896.1:0-2500 GCF_006345805.1 Octopus sinensis | reverse complement strand
AAAGAAGAGAAAGAAAATGGAGATTGGGAAGTTAATAATTGTTCTTAATTAACAGCAAATTAATCATCTTCACTTACAGCCGTTTCAATTAATACTCAGTGAATTTTAAGTAAATATAAGTTTATATGACCCTCTTCAGAGGGAAAAAATATACCCTTTAATATTTTTTTGTGTTTATGGATACACTTTCGCAGACCGCTATGATGAATCCATAAAAACATATAAAACATGCAAAGGTATATTTTATCCCTCTGAAGATATTATGGTCAGCTCATTTGAAATTAGTATTTACTTAAAATTTACAGAGTATTAATTGAAACAGCTGTAAGGGATGATGATAAATTTCCTATTAATAATAATAATTGTTAATTATTAACTTCCCAATCTCCACTTTCTTTTTCTTCTCTTATATATAAATATACACATAAATACACACACACACACATACACACACACACACATATACACACACACACACATATATACTCTTTTACTTGTTTCGGTCATTTGACTGCGGCCATGCTGGAGCACCACCTTTAGTCGAGCAAATCGACCCCGGGACTTATTCTTTGTAAGCCCAGTACTTATTCTATCGGTTTCTTTTGCCAAACTGCTAAGTGACGTAAACACATCAGCATCGGTTGTCAAGCAATGCTAGGGGACAAACACAGACACACAAACATACACACACATACACATATATATACATAATACGACAGGCTTCTTTCAGTTTCCGTCTGCCAAATCCACTCACAAGGCATTGGTCGGCCCGAGGCTATAGCAGAAGACACTTGCCCAAGATGCCACGCAGTGGGCTGAACCCGGAATCATGTAGTTGGTTAGCAAGCTACTTACCCACAGCCACTCCTGCGCCTATGTATATATATCATCATCATCATCATCAATTAACGTCCGCTTTCCATGCTAGCATGGGTTGGACGGTTCAACTGGGGTCTGGGGAGCCCGAAAGCTGCACCAGTCCAGTCAGATCTGGCAGTGTTTCTACAGCTGGATGCCCTTCCTAACGCCAACCACTCCGAGAGTGTAGTGGGTGATTTTATGTGCCACCGACACAGGTGCCAGACGAGGCTGGCAAACGGCCACGCTCGGATGGTGTTTTTTATGTGCCACCGACACAGGTGCCAGACGAGGCTGGCAGACGGCCACGCTTGGATGGTGTTTTATGTGCCACCGACACAGGTGCCAGATGAGGCTGGCAAACGGCCACGATCGGATGGTGCTTGTTACGTGCCCACAGCACGGAGGCAGTCGATGCTTCGTGGTACTGGCTACGGCCACGTTCGGATGGTTTTCTTGTGTGCCACGTGCCACCGGCACTGGTACCACAAGGATACAAATTCCATTGATGTTCATCTATTTTGATTATATATATAAAGACTTGTTTCATTTATATTTCCTGAGCGCATACTAATACAATTGTTTGTTTGTATTCCACCTGCCTTCGTCTTTTGTTTATTTCCGTAAACCTGCCTTCGTCTTTTGTCTATTTTCATAAAGCTTCCTGTTATATATATATATATACATATATATAATACTGAAACATATATGTCAGTTCTTTTCTTTTCTTTAGCTTTAGAACTTATAATCAATTTATGTATTTATTTCTTTATGCCCACAGGGGGCTAAACACAGAGGAGACAAACAAGGACAGACAAACAATTTGGTTTCGTTACGGACTCAACCTCACATTTCACAAGTCTGCACAATATTCTGGAATTGTCCAAACAGGGCAAAATGCTACACCCTCAATATTCTTGACCTTGCTTCTTTAGAGCTCTTGTGAAAACATTTAGGCAGGAAAAGTATAACCAGCAACGAAGACATAGAAAATGAATTACATATATATTTTAATTCAAAACCACAGGAATTATTTGAATGAGGCATGGAAAAATTTACAAGCAGAATGGAGAAAAATTCTACAAAATCAAAGAATTTATAAACATGAGCAAATATATTGTATTAACAATTATCTTTGTACTTTTAGATAAATACTGAAGATTGAACAGAATTTTCTGGACAATATCATATATTATGTATACATACATATTCACACACCCACACTCAAACACATATTCACACACACATTCACACAGATACAAGCTCATACATACACTCACACTCAAACACACACACCACACACACACACACACACATACTCACATACACTCGTAATTACACACTCGTGCACAGATTTACACAGACACATGCTCTCAAATACACAATATATAGACACATACACACACACACAATATCTCACACAAAGACACTCACTCATACACACACCCATACATTTACACCACTCACACATTCACACTCATGAATACACCATTTACATACACACTCCACATATGCACACACTCTCAAACACAATCATACACATGCACATACACACACACATGCCCTCCCACATAAACACATCACATATATGCCACACACTCTCAAACACAATCATACACATGCACACACACACACACACTCC
>NW_021831895.1:27500-37841 GCF_006345805.1 Octopus sinensis | reverse complement strand
GACACTGGGTAAAATATACGAAGCCCAGTATACCCATCATGACTACCCGTCTGATAAGGGTACACCAGGTACATGCATCACAGCCATATGTGCACGACATGATGATCTCATATCAAGATAAACAGTGCATGACCTTGCAGGTGGGGCCCAGTTAGAATTTTCTTCTGGTCAATTAAAGTATCCCACTCAAAAGGTCCCCGAATAAGGGTTGTTTAAGGATGTTGAACGAACCACCCATGTTTCCAGAGGCGAATTATTCAAACCCCAAAGAATCCCTCTCAACACATGGCTATGATGCTCCCCCACTACTTCTGCTCGTGATCAGAGATGCACATATCGTCAGCCACTAAGGGACATGCTCAACTGGTTAAGGTCAAACAACTGACAAGCAAATCTGTGGTATTGAGCAGAATATTTGCTGTAGCCCATCTTTTATACCAAGACAACACAATGTACATTATTATTAGTATTATTATTATTATTATTATTATTATCATCATCATCATCATGTCCTTAGTATTGCAACAATAAAACAAAAACCAAACTAATTTGGAGACACTAAAGGGATAGATGAGGAAAAGTATTTGAGTTTACATTGAAGTTGAATAAAATGAAAACAAAAATGTATACACAATAATATACATACATGTATATACAATAATATACAAATGGCGGTGCCCCAGCATGGCCACAGCTCATGAGCTGAAACTAGAATCAATCAATCAATCAAAACATGTATGAGGAAATCCTGAGATAAAGATTGGCAAGAAACTCCACTGACCCAAGATTACCCACTTGAAGTCGTATCCATCAGTCAACAGGTGCACCATGCTAAAAATGGGTCCATTGATTTAGACTTCACTTGCCAAGTCCATCCACCTGCCAACGAATTTCTTCGGGGGCAACAGTTTCCCTCTCTATGTTCTTTGTAAGTGGGAACTCAAAAACTCAATGAGAGTTGGTCTGACATTTAAAAATATGCTAGCTTTCAAACCTTTTAAGCCTCTTTATAAATGTCTGTTTTACCAGAATTATCAAACTGTCTACTGTCTTTGATGAGAGGAAGGGGACAAAGTGGCAGGCTAATTTTCTTTACTAATATGGCCAATACCCAGAATTTCTTTCTGTGTAAGAACATTGGTTTGGCATAAATTCACAAGTCAGCAACGTCCAGATATATTAAAATGACCAATCATATAAAAACAGTTCAAAGAAGCAATGAGGGAAGAAAATAAAAATATAAAGAAGAAAAAACAAAACCAAAGAAGTGACTAGAAATTATTTGCTTCCTTTTCTCCACATGAACAACACCCACAATTTTATATACGGATATATATGCATATATATGTGTGTCTGTCTGTCTGTCTGTCTGTGTGCATATGTATGTATACTATTTGCACACACACACAAACATACATGTATATAAGTAAACGTATATATATATATATATATATATATTTATATTTTCTTTTTTCTTCGCCCTTTTCAAGCCTAGGCAGGCTCATGGGCCCAGTTTCCCGGTTTCTGTGGCGTATGTGTTCCCCCCTGGTGGACGGGACGCTAGTCCATCGCAGCATTACTCAAGAAACAGGAAGAAAGAATGAGAGAAAGGTGGGGTGAAAGAGTACAACAGGGGTTGCCACCACCCGCTGCCAGAGCCTCATGGAGCTTTAGGTGTTGCCTGGTCTGGGAATTGAAACCGCGATCTTCCGACCGTAAGTCCGCTGCCCTAACCACTGGGCCATTGCGCCTCCACATATATATATATATATTTATGCATAAATGTATATTTGTATGTGTGTGTGCAGATACGTGCACACATGGATGCAGACAGAGCAGTAAAGATACTAAGTGCAGATTGTAGACAGCTAGTATATTCCTTGCCATGTGATAATATTAAACTCTTTCTCTAATCTGAGATTCTTGTTCGTGCATGTTCACTGGAGCATAAAAAGAGAAAAACTCTTACCTTTCTAACAGAAATGATTATGCATCAATGCAAAACTAAGATTAAGGAATGGGTACAGAATCAGTTTGGAAGAAAATTTATAAAGTATATATATATATATATATGAACGGCAAAATGCCTGTGTGTGTGTCCTTTATACAAGTCCACAATTTTTCAGTTAGAGGGCTTGCGCTTTCTATGGTCATTCAAAACCGTCCAAGGGTGGTCGTGTACATCTTTACATTTCCCCAGTCACCCCGCAAAGCCATTAAAAAAATCAATAGAAGTGACTTTTTTGTGAATTTTCGGTCCAAAACCCAATCAAAATGCCCGAAACTTGATACACCAATTGAATGCCAGCTAGCTGTATGTAATTGGTCGGAGATTTGGACAGTACTCACATATATGTGCGCACGCATGCAGTTGTATATGCATGCGCAGGACTATGACCCGGCGTTGCTGGGTCACAGTGCTAGTATGTAATAAAAAACAAAGATGTACATTATGGCCATTTCAAGATTTCAAGCGGCTCCGTTTTATTGATTAGTGGAAACATAACTTCAGTTTGAAAGAAACCGTTTTCATCAGATGAATGCATACACTTCAAACGTAGAAGGACAAATCATTTTTCTAACAAATTAACACCAGTAATGGAAACCAAAATATTTACCTTGTTTCTTTCTGTTATAACTGTGGCAGAATGAGTTTAGAAAATAATGCATACCACACACACACATATATATATATATATATATATATATATATATATATAATATATATACATATATAAATAGATGAGTGTATTTTTCCCTTGTTAACAATAAACACGGAAAAATTAGATAAATAGTTACCAGGGTATTGAATAATATCAGTGAAATCTTCGAAACATGTGTCGGAAGTAAAAGTATTTGAATTATACCTGCGTTAAACTCCATTTATCTATTTATATATATACGTATATATATATATCTAGATATATATGTATGTATGTATGTATGTATATACACATATATTAATAATAATAACAATAATAATGTTAATATATTAGTAAAAGTTACAGCTTCTTCGAAACAGAAAGTCACTATAGCTAAGATCTTATTCCTTATTTATTGCAGAATGGGGTGGGCCAAAGATCTTCTTGAAGTGATAAGTAAGTTTTTGCTAATGTTCCCATCTATCTATTTATCTATCTATCATTCTATCTATTTTCTCTCTCTCTGTATATTTGTGTCTGCATGTGTGAGTGTCTGTCTGGTGTGTGTGCGTGCGTGCGTGAGTGTGCATGAATTTTTACATGTGTGTGCATAAATGTATGTAAATATATATATATATGTATGAGTGTGTGTGTGTGTGTGTGTAAATATGTATGTATAATTACATATTTCTCTATATACCATATTTGGTGACATACAAGAAGCCTTTGTTTTCCAAATATGATACATCTCAAAACACCACCCTGGGTCCTATATTACATGCTTTAATTCTCTTAAAACCCCCTTTTTTGCCCCGAATACATGCTACTGAAATTGAGGGGCATGTCTTTTATGCCATCAAATACACTAAATATATATATATATATATATGCACATATATACATATATATATACATACATACACATATATATATATATGCACACACACACATGCACATATTATATATATATATGTGTGTGTGTGTGTGTGTGCATATGGATGACCAGTATGCATATGTAATGTGTATATATACATATCTATCTGTGTGTGAGCGTATGTCTATGCATATGTCAGTATATATGTATGTATGTGTGTATATATAAAACTATGGATAAGAAACAATCACTGTATTATTGTGTGTGTATATATATACATATATATATATATATATATATATATATATATATATATATATATTATATATATATATAATAGCTGAAGATTAAAATTAATCAAAGGACATACTAAGTATGTCTACCTGCTGGAAATAGCAGTCAAAACTCTTATTTAAATTGCTGAATAAATAGAGTTTTGACTGTTACTTCCAGCAGGTAGGCATACCTATTATTTCCCCTGATTAATTTTAATTCTTCAGGTAATTAATGTTGTTTTTGGGTTTGCAATCACCTATATCATTGATTCTGTTATTATATTTTTTTTAATTATTACACTAGATAATAATAGAATTAATGATATCTTTGCAAATATTTTCTCCGAATTATTTGCTCCATATTGAAATTATTATATATATATATAGTATATATATAATAATAATAATAATCATTATTATTATTATTATTATTATTATTTGAGGGAGTATTGATCCAACTTACAGGAAAAAATTCAATTTAGAAATACTAAATCAATTTCACACAATATAATATATATATATATATATATATATATATATATATATATATATATATATATATATAAATTAGAAAAAAAACACCTTTATCAATTCAAAATGAACAATTAAATTACACCATCTAGAAAATTACATATAATAGAAATATTAAAATTAAAATAACAATAAAATACCAATGATTAAGTAAATACAAAAAAAAAATAATAATAAAAACGTATATAATTACTTAATCATTGGTATTTTATTATTTTAATTTAATATTTCTATTATATGTAATTTCTAGATGGTGTAATTTATTGATAAAAGGTAGTTTTTTTCTAATTGTATATATATATATATATATAATAATATATATAATATATATATATATATATATATATAATATACGGAGTAAACACATAAATGTGAAACATGTGGAAAAAAGAAGGTACTCAAATACCAGTGGTAGAGTAATATACTTATTTAAAAGCAGCAGAAAATTCAACAAAACCTATTACTCTGAGTTTCACGTTTCTGTTCGTCGGACAGTTTTTGCTAGAATAGAAAAAAAACTGTCCGACGAACGGAAACGTGAAATTCGGAGTAACAGGTGTTGTTGAATTTTCTGCTGCTTTTAAATAAATATATACATACATATATATATATATATTTATTTATATATATATATATATATATATATATATATATATATATATATACACAAAGTGCTTTGTATTTTCCTTTGCCATTTAATTTAAATCTTAAAGGAACTTCTGAAACTACCTGAATATGTATGTATTTGTGTGTGTGTGTGTGTGTGCGTGTGTGTGTGTGTGTGTATCTAGCTATCTGTCTGTATGTGTGTATACTTATATATGTATCTGTATGTTTTCTTCTTGTTCTTCGTTTTGACTTTTGCATCCATTTTTCTCCATAACTGCATGGGTTAGGTGACTATACTATTGAGGCATAGTTTTACACCTGGATGCTCTTCCTTTTTACCTGGATTTTTTTTTCTCTCTCTCTCTTAAAAAAAATTTCAAGCCTGCAATCTCTTATTCCACTTTGCTTCAAAGGCCCAAAGTTAAGGGATAAGCTGTTGAGGGAAGAACTGCCAAGAACACTACCCATTCTTTGTAGAAACAGAGAAGCTGTACACTAGCATACATGCTCATACACAAATACATACACACACACACGCTCATACACACACATACACACACACTCATACACACACATACATACACACTCATACACACACACATACACACACGCATACACACACATACACACACACTCATACACACACATACATACACACACATACACACACACATACATACACACTCATACACTCACACATACACACAGACACGCATACACACATACACACACACATACATACACACACATGCACACACACATACACATACACACGCATACACACACACACATACACATACACACACACACATACATAGGCATAAACATGCACACACACATACACACATACACACACGCATACACACATACACACACACACACACACATACATAGGCATAAACATGCACACACACATACACACATACACACATACTCATACACACACTCATACACACACACGCATACACACACACACACACACATACACACTCATACACACATACGCATACACACACACATACACACATACACACACGCATACACACACACATACACACACACACACACACATACACACACACATACACACACACACACATACATACACACACACACATGCACACATACACACACATACACACACGCATACACACACACACTCACACACACACACACACAACACACACACACACACACACACACACACATAGGCATAAACATGCTGTCAGGTCAAGCAGCTTGCTTTTCATCCTTCAGCATGGCTTTTTGGCAAAACGTTTTCCACAATGCCCCTGGGCCAACAGATGCCATTCTCAATGAATTTAGCAAATGGAAACTGTGTGGAAGCCTGGTGTGTCTATCTATTTATATGCAAAATATACGGCTGTGTGGTAAGAAGCTTGCTTCTCTATCACATAGTTCTAGGTTCAGATCCACTGCGTGCTATCTTTAGCCAGTGTCTTCTGCTTTAGTCACGGGCTGATGAAGGTCTTAGTAGTGGATTTGCTAGACGGAAACTGAAAGAAGCCCAACATATATGTGTGTGTGTGTGTGTGTGTATTTGTGTGTCTGTGTTTGTTCCTCCCAGCATCGCTTGACAACCGATGTTGGTGTGTTTACGTCCCTGTAACTTAATGGTTTGGCAAAAGAGACCGATAGAATAAGTGCTAGGCTTACAAGGAATAAGTCCTGGAGTCGATTTGTTCAACTAAAATCAGTGCTCCAGCATGGCCACAGCCAAATGACTGAAACAAGTAAAAGAATAAAAGAATGCAAATATATATATATATATATGTGTGTGTGGAGGCGCAATGGCCCAGTGGTTAGGGCAGCGGACTCGCAGTCGGAGGATCGCGGTTTCGATTCCCAGACCAGGCGTTGTGAGTGTTTATTAAGCGAAAACACCTAAAGCTCCACGAAGCTCCGGTTCGGCAAAAGAGACCGATAGAATAAGTATTGGGCTTACAAAAGAATAAGTCCCGGGGTCGATTTGCTCGACTAAAGGCGGTGCTCCAGCATGGCTGCAGTCAAATGACTGAAACAAGTAAAAATATATATATATATATATGTGTGTGTGTGTGTGTGTAGGACTGTTTCTTTACTCTGCACAGATCTCTGACAGTCTTGCTTGGTAGCCCTTTCATATCTACACTGACCCTCTTGACCCAGACATGCTCCTTGGTTGCACTGCCAGGCCAGAGATTCCTGCAATTTATCTGTAGGGATCTCCCCACCAGCCTAGCATGAAAGTCCTCTCAAACAAACTATTTACTTTGTTCATATTGGTACCAGTAATTTTCTCGAGAGTATCTAAACCCTACTATACTCACCCCTAGTTCCCTATATATTGCTAAAACTTACAATCTTGACACATTTTGGGATCCAGGAGTGCAGCTTTGTCAATGTGAAGAGCTGCAGAAAAAAATGTGTGTCACAAAGGGAGGCCATACCTATTTCTTTACTACCCACAAGGGGATAAACACAGAGGGGACAAACAAGGACAGACAAACGGGAGGCCATACCATCCAGAAAACATCTGAAAGTGGTGCAGCCTCCATGTGTGTTTGCTGAGTTTGCCTTCGTGGGGGCACTAGTAACCAGTGGCCCAACTGACCAATGGAATGCATACTTTGCACAGCAAGTGCAAGAACACATACTGCCACCTGACCAAATAGGGGCTGGGGAAAGGGACAGCGGTGGCACTTCTGCTTCACCTTTCAAGGTTGGCTTTTTCTCAGTGCATTTCTAATTAAGGTTGCTCACCCTGCTTATTTCTTATTTCTTTACTGCCCACAAGGGGCTACACACAGAGGGGACAAAACAAGGGCAGACATATGGATTAAGTCGATTATACCAACCCCAGTGCAAAACTGGTACTTAATTTATCGACCCTGAAAGGATGAAAGGCAAAGTCGACCTCGGTGGAATTTGAACTCAGAACGTAGCAACAGGCGAAAATACCTATTTCTTTACTGCCCACAAGGGGCTACACACAGAGGGGACAAAACAAGGACAGACAAATGGATTAAGTTGATTATACCGACCCCAGTGCAAAACTGGTATTTAATTTATCGACCCTGAAAGGATGAAAGGCAAATTCGACCTCGGTGGAATTTGAACTCAGAACGTAACGGCAGACGAAATACCGCTAAGCATTTCGCCCGGCGTGCTAACATTTCTGCCAACTCGCCACCTTATATCCTTGTCCAAGTTCTTGTCCAGCTGGAAACCTTGATTGCATCACACCTCTAGCAGTATAGTTGGCCTGATGATTATGATGATGATGATGATGATAGCAACAACAACAATGATATTAATAATAATAATGATGATGATGATGATTATGTTTCTCCTTTATTTGTCTCATTTTCCTCACTTTTGTTGTGTATATATATTTATTTAATGTTATATCCTGATGAAATGTTTAATGATGACCACCACTGTTTAACCATTGATTAACCATGTTTTTCTTGGTTTTTGTTTGTTTGTTTTTTGTTTTTTATAAAAAATTTTCCTGACTGTTTTTCTTTTTCTTCTTTTTTCTTATCCTTTTTCTTTTTATCATTTTCTTATTCTTTTTCTTCCTCTTCTTCTTCCTCTTCTTCTTCTTCGCATCCAGATCACTCGCAAATCACATTTATGTCTGAATGGTTGTCGCATGGAACAAAATAAACGCAGAAGAAAATATATATTTAAACAAATAAAAAATAAAAAGACTGTCATAGAAAAATAGGGAACTATATACATATATATATACATATATATATACATATATATATATATATATACACATACATATATATATATATATATGCATATACAAAGTGCCCGAAATTTTTCTGATGATTTAAATAATTGAATAAAAATTTTAAAAAAGAGGCAAAGAGAGACAAAATATATATAACACATATGAGGCATTATAAGTAGATGCTCTTAATTATAAGTAATAGCATGGTCGTTCCGAAAAGCAATGGTGATGTGGTTCAAGCCTTGTTGAAGGACCTGGCTTGTTTTTTGTTTGTTTTTGTTTTTTTTGTTTCTTTTTTTTTTTTACTATCTTAAGTTCATGCTTATAATGTCTTATATCATTTATATATATATATCGTAATCTTAGCTGTTCATATATATATATATATTATATATATATATATATATAATATATATTTGTGTGGATGTGTGGATGTATGTGAATACTTATATTATATATACATAGAAATATTTTTTAAAAACATCGACAACAAATCATATATGGATGAGACTGCAGCTGGTCAATATGGGTTAGTATAAAAATAATAATAACAATAGTAATACCAGTTGACTACACTCACCACAAGCTTTGTAGTAAGTTTCTAGTAGTTAGTAGTACCAAGCTCCAACCATATTTGTGTGTTTTATTCTATTTTGTTGTGTGTTGTTTGTTTGTGATTTTATTTTTTTTAAATAGTGTTGCCATTATTATTATTGTAGAGGTGATGGGTACGTTCTCCGCCCCACTTATCTTCATCGGACCGTTTGAACCTCTAAGTCGTAAACAACTATATTTTCATATGTACCACAGAGTCTGGAATTTGAAACTATGATCTTACAATCACAAAGTCATGGCTCTTCACACACACCTACATACTTATGGGCTTCCACTCAGTCTCCTTCTACCAAATTTGCGGACAATGGTATTGGTTTGCAAGGCGCTATAATAGAAGACACTTGCCCAAGGTGCCACAGAATGAGAATGAACCTGAAATCACATGATTGCAAAACAATTTTCTTAACCTCACAGCCATACCTATTTCTTTACTGCCCACAAGGGGCTAAAAACAGAGAGGACAAAGAAGGACAGACAAACGGATTAAGTCAATTACATTGACCCACATGCATAACTGGTACTTAATTTATCGACCCCGAAAGGATGCATGACAAAGTCAACCTCGGCGGAATTTGAACTCAGAACACATCGACGGGCGAAATACCTATTTCTTTACTGCCCACAAGGGGCTAAACACAGAGGGGACAAACAAGGACAGACAAACGGATTAAGTCGATTACATTGACCCAAATGCGTAACTGGCACTTAATTTATCGACCCCGAACGGATGAAAGGCAAAGTCGACCTCGGTGGAATTTGAACTCAGAACACATCGACGGGTGAAATACCTATTTCTTTACTGCCCACAAGGGGCTAAACACAGAGGGGACAAACAAGGACAGACAAACGGATTAAGTCGATTACATCAACCCAAATGCGTAACTGGTACTTAATTTATCGACCCTGAAAGGATGAAAGGCAAAGTCGACTTCGGCGGAATTTGAACTCAGAACACAGCGACGGGCGAAATACCGCTAAGTATTCCGTCCAGTGTGCTAACGTTTCTGCCAGCTCGCTGCCTTAACCAGCTCACCGCCTTAACTAGCT
>NW_021831895.1:17500-22500 GCF_006345805.1 Octopus sinensis | reverse complement strand
TCCTAACACTAGCTGAATTATAACTAAGATATTTTACTAAATTCTTTGTTAGATTTAAAATTAATTGAAAGAAACACAGAGCATCTCAACAGAAGTATGGTAACAAGAGGGTTAAAATATAATAGAGAAACAATTCTTAACTCTTTCGATACCAACCTGGTTGAAACCACCTCTGGCTCTGTAGTACAAATGTCTTGTTTTCATAAATTTTGAATTAAAATCTTCCACCAAACTTTAGTCACAATTTATGTTCCCTAACCCGAGCTTAATGATAACGAAGTTATTTTACTAAATTCTTTGTTACATCTAAAATAATTGAGAGAATCACAGAGCATCTCAAAATAAATATGGTAACGAAAGGGTTAAAATATAATAGAGAAACAATTCTTAACTCTTTCGATACCAACCTGGTTGAAACCACCTCTGGCTCTGTAGTACAAATGTCTTGTTTTCATAAATTTTGAATTAAAATCTTCCACCAAATTTTAGTCACAATTTATGTTCCTAACACGAGCTTAATGATAACGAAGTTATTTTACTAAATTCTTTGTTATATTTAAAGGAATTGAAAGAATCACAGAGCATCTCAAAATAAATACGGTAACAAAAGGGTTAAGATTCATCTTAACATTTCATCTTCATTTTCATCTTTCTTGTTATCATCAGCTACATGTTCACCTTTCTCTCATGTGTCTTTTTTTCTGTCTCTTTTTACAGGACAGTGACCCCAATTTCCAACTAGAAGACAAGCTAATGGTCCCCAGCAACAAAACATCAATCACAGTCAACAATATTCAGGACATAAGACTCGCTTCATCGTGTTCCTTTGCTAACACTTGACACTAACAGCTCTAAACGAATTTCGGATAAAGACCCTCCTCCCTCCTTCTCTTTGCCTCCATACAATTTACAAATGATTGAATTCATTGATTGATTGATTAATTGATTGATCGATTGATTGTCACTCAAACAATAATAACAATTACGAATAATAACAAAAAAAACCAATAACTTTATTAACAATAACAATAATACTAACAATTGCAAAAAAAAAATATATATACAATACATTGATTTTTCTAATCCTGAGTCATAAACTCAACGTATAAAAGAAAAAAGACTTTTGAAAAATATATATATATATATATTTAAAGAAAAGTAAAAGAACATGACTGTAAAAAATATAATAATAATAATATTAATAACAATAATCATAATAATAATAATGATAATAATAATAATGAAACAGAACAATATATATATATATATATGTGTATATATATATATATATGTATATATATATATATATGTATATATATATGTATATACATATATATACAATATATATATATATATATATATACTATATTCATATAAATATATATCATGAATAACAGGAAAGGACAAAAACAATATCAATTCGATTTCAAATCAAAATAATAAAAACAAAACATTTATGAACATATATATATATATATGTGTGTATATATATATATATATGTATGTATATGTGTGTATATATATGTGTGTGTGTGTGTGTATGTATGTGTTTATATGTATGTATGTTTGTATGTATATATGTATGATATATATATATATATGTATGTATGCATGTATGTATATATATATATATATATAAACTCTAAAAGTATCATCGTCTTTGGTTTTAGCACTACCACTACCACTACTGTTACTACTACTACTTCTTCCACAAGTTACCAACATCACAATCATCACCATAACAAGCAAGTGAAATAAAATATATAATAATAATAATAATAATAATAATAATGATGATAATGATAATTGAATAACTACAACAACAACAACAACAACAATAACAGCAAATGTTTAACAACAACGGATCGTACAGGATGGTCTCAGTTGGAGCACCTTTCGTTGTAGGTCCGCTTCTGTTTCTCCTCGATCCTTGCGGAGTGTGTAACCATCTGACTCTGGGGAAAGGTGGTGCTGGTGCTGGTGGTGTGTGGTGGTGGTGGTGGTGGTGGTGGTGGTGTGTGGTGGTGTGTGGAAGGGAGGAGTGTAAACATCAAAAATGTGAAGGTACATGAAAAAGAGAGAAGGAACGTTTAAAGAAAGGGTCTTAGTAGTAGCTGTAATAATAATAATAATAATAATAATAACAATAATAATGGATGGATGGTTGAATGAATGGATGGATGGAGTGGATTCCATCATAGTTGCGTTGTTCCTCCATGATGTTAGGTGGAGGAGGAAGCTATTTAGTGAGGCTGATCTTGGGAGCTGGCTGTGTGCAGAGGGTCCGTTAAAGCAGATGGTGGACTACTAAGCAAAACAACAAACAAACAACAACAACAACAGCAACAAAAATCACCATGCAACCAATTTGTTCCCAGCTTCCTCGTCATCACCACTTTACCCGTCGTTGATGCTACTACTGTCGGAACTAATCAAGGAGAGTCAAACACACAAAATAAATAATAATAATAATAATAATAACGATAATGATAATAATAATAATATTGGAGTATGTCCCACCTCCCTTCCCGTGCCACCGCAGTTTTTTTTTGCTATTGGTGGTGATGGTCGTGGTGGAGATGGTGGTGGTGGTGGTGGTTTGTGTGTGTGACTTGAACAACAAACGAATAATTTCCTTCCCACCCGAGCTCAGCTACCTCCTCTTCTGTGTGAATCTCTCCCTCCATCTCTTTCTCTCTATAGCATGTATTATAACAACACATACGTATGTGGGTGTGTGTATGTATATATATATATATATATATATATATATTATTATATATATTATATATATATATAACCTGTTTTAATCTGCAACATGTGCACCCAATCCATGAGACATCCACAACCCGAGACAAACTGAAAAATATTTAATTTAAAAGTAATTGAAACACACACATATATATATATGTTATATACACATGTATATATATATATATATATATATATGCATATATATATATATATATATATATATGTATATATACACATATATACATACATACATATATATATATGTATATATACATACATATATATATAAAATGTCAACAAACGGAGCACATATATTGCACATACATGCATAAATAGATGTATACTATTATGGTTATTAACTTTTTTTGTTACTTTGCAGTTTTTGCTAGTTGTTTTTAATATACATTTAAAAGTATTTATTATTATTATTATTATTATTTATATTATTATTATTATTATTATTATTATTCGGCTCTCAAGAAATAACCCAGCAATTTTGTAAAAATGAAAAACACAAAATAACAAACTACCCTGTATAATTACAGAGAAATACATGGCTTTATGGTCAATGGTCTTGTTATTCAATCCATATTGGAAACCAGAGAGAAAGATAATCAAAAACAAATAGGATGTGTTGGGCATGGTTAGGTTGTCACTAGTGTTTCGTTGTTATAAGAATGGAGGGGGCTGTATATCTGCATGTGGCCAGGGTACTGTATGATGCATGAGAAAAAAAAAAGATGGTGTCTACGCACGTTTTTCGTTGAAAGCTCACCTTCTTCTCCGTTATCTCTGTAATATTTAGTAGTTAAACACATACACACGCCGGTCTGCATCGTTTACATCTACACTGTAACATGTTGAAGAAAAACAATGAGGTAGACATCAACGCTAGACACCGACATTACACCACACCACTTTTGTAGTTGTTTAGTGATACGAGATGAAGGGAACAACTAGGGTTGTTGTTGTTGTTGTTGTTGTTGTTGTTATTGTTGTTGTTGTTGTTTCCGGTGGTGAGCAAGTGATAATGGTTGTTGTATATATCGTAGTAATTGTTGTTGCTAATGACGTTCATTAAACAACTAAATTTGTTATTAATTAAAGCAATGCCTGAGAGAAAGTGTGCCAGGAAAAAGAAAGAAGTGAGGTAATATATATGTATATACATATATACATACACATATATATATGTATATATATATGTGTATATATACATACATATATATATGTATGTATATATATATATATACATATATACATATATATATACATATATACATACATATATATATATGTATATATATACACATATATATACATCATACATACATACATACATACATACATACATATATGTATATATATATATATATAATATATATATATATATATATATACACATATATGTATATATATCCTTACGTATATTTGAATTTATTTCTGTATGTATACAAAAAACAATATATATATATATACACACACATGCATCATATATATATATATATATATATGTGTGTGTGTGTGTGTATATATATAAGAATCTCAAAGACTGCTTTCACAGAAAGAATTTGAGGAGCGACTCAGACGATTCCTACAGATTCCCACACAGAATATCGGAATGTTTCCGAACGAAACTCGAAGACAATACCAAGAATGCAGTATTCTTATTGAAAATCAAAAATTGAAGCGGATTACAAAAAACAAAAACAAAAAAAAAAAAAGAAAACAAAAAAAGACAAAAAACTATGTACATTTGTTTTTTTTTTTTGTTTTTTTTTTCTTCATGAATGATATTTATGAAACTTATTTACACTTAATTACAATTAATAAGAGTAATAACAACAACAACAACAACAGAAAAAAATTAGTAATAATAATAATAATAATAATAATGATAGTAATGTGAATGATGTTGATGATGATGATGATGATAAATATAATGATCACAGAAGGAAGGACTCCCAAATCCAAAAAAAAAACCCCATAATATATGCAAATATTAAACTCACATGAGTGTGTGTGTATATGTATATATGTGTATGTATGTTTGTTTGTATATGTAATCTTCAATGCGCGCGCCCCCAAATCTGGCATCCTCTATGCACATTCACTAAGGATCACTAGATATGTTTGTTTTGTATGTATATATATGCATATGTATACATACATATAAATATATATATATATATATATATGTGTATATATATTATATATATACATATATATATATATGTAATATAAAT
>NW_021831895.1:0-12500 GCF_006345805.1 Octopus sinensis | reverse complement strand
CAAGTTGCTCGATTAAAGGCGGTGCTCCAGCATGGCCACAGTCAAATGACTGAAACAAGTAAAAGAGTATATTCCACATTCTGAAACAGCTGTAATTCGCAATAAACAAATTTAACCCCTAGCCCCGTCTTGGGCCCCTTTTCTTTCTACTCTACATAATGAAATCCAAACTTACCACAAATGGATGTGAGAGGAATTTTGAAAGATGTGTCTATCTTTTTTTTCTTTTTTCTTTTTACTTGTTTCAGTCATTTGACTGCTGCCATGCTGGAGCACCGCCTTTAGTCGAGCAATCGACCCGGACTTATTCTTTTTTAAGCCCAGTACTTAATCTATCGTTCTCTTTTGCCGAACCGCTAAGTGACGGGGATGTAAACACACCACATCGGTTGTCAAGCAATGCTAGAGGGACAAACACACACACAAACATCAACACAACCACACACACACACACATATATATATATATATACGACAGGCTTCTTTCAGTTTCCGTCTACCAAATCCACTCACAAGGCTTTGGTCAGCCCGAGGCTATAGCAGAAGACACTTGCCCAAGATGCCATGCAGTGGGACTGAACCCGGAACCATGTGGCTGATAAACAAGCTACTTACCACACAGCCACTCCTGCGCCTATATATATATATATATACGACGGGCTTCTTTCAGTTTCCGTCTACCAAATCCACTCATAAGGCTTTGGTCGGCCCGAGGCTATAGTAGAAGACACTTGCCCAAGATGCCACGCAGTGGGACTGAACCTGGAACCATGTGGTTGGTTAGCAAGCTACTTACCACACAGCCATTCATGCACCTATAAGTACAATAATTTCAGTTGTTTTTCAAAATGTAAAAAAAGAGTATTTTTTAATTGAAGAGAAGCAGAACAAGATCAAAACTCTCTCTCATTTTCTGCTCTCTTTATCATACCAAACAGTTTGTCCCTGCAGCTCATTGTCTACGTAAAACTGTTTGTTTCCATTAATTTTTGTCTGCTGTGGGAGATGATAAAAGTGGTGTGTAAAATTAAATTTGATAGGATTTATATCAACGCAAATAAAAGGATCTTTTCGGTTTGAACGGCAGATTTTTCTAGCGGTGTCATATGAAATTGTCGCCCATAATTATGACCCTAGTATCGATCTATTGCATTTCAATCTATTTTAGGGTTAGGGGTGGAGGGTATCTTTTTTTCTTCACAAATGTAAATAAACCCAATCTGTTTCTTAAACGAGGGACATATTCATACGGCACAGAATGTTTCTACCTCAATAGACGTCAGTGATTGGTTGAAATTGCAGAAAAAACAACAACAAATATCTTACAAACTATAGAATTTTCTCAATAAAGCCAAGAGAAAAAGATGTTTTATAAACACATTCTACCAGTATACGAAGTTTAAAAGTGTTTAGTTACGTGGAAATTATTTTTAAAAACTGCCGTTCAAACCGAAAAGATCCTAAACCGAATCTGTTTCTTAAACGAGGGACATATTCATACGGCACAGAATGTTTCTACCTCAATAGACATCAGTGATTGGTTGAAATTGCAGAAATTGAAGAAAAAAAAACAACAAATATCTTACAAACCATAGAATTTTCTCAATAAAGCCAAGAGAAAAAGATGTTTTATAAACACATTCTACCAGTATACGAAGTTTAAACGTGTTTAGTTACGTGGAAATTATTTTTAAAAACTGCCGTTCAAACCGAAAAGATCTGTTTCTTAAACGAGGGACATATTCATACAGCACAGAATGTTTCTACCTCAATAGACGTCAGTGATTGGTTGAAATTGCAGGAATAGAAAAAAAAAACCAACAAATATCTTACAAACTATAGAATTTTCTCAATAAAGCCAAGAGAAAAAGATGTTTTATAAACACATTCTACCAGTATACGAAGTTTAAAAGTGTTTAGTTACATGGAAATTATTTTCAGAAACTGCCGTTCAAACCGAAAAGATCCAAATAAAATGTGTTGATATTGTCTTGTTTTTCTTTCCATTTTCATGTTGTATAGGAAAAGGATAAAAAATTTTTAATTCATTTTAATCTTGAAAGATGCGCTGAAATGAGGATGGGTTAAAAAAAAATTTACAAATTACAAGAATTGGAATATAAGAAAATTACAAATATAACTAAAAAAAAAGAATAAAATAAAATTGAATATTGCATGATGGGCAGGGGGGGGTCAATACAGATGTTTAAAAACAATTTTTTAAAAAAGGTTCCTTTCTACCAATGTTTTTCAATTGGAAAAATTCTGAACAAACCAGAGAAATTGCAACTTATGTGGGACAATTATTGCGAAAGTTTGCTGGAAATCCATGAAGATTTCCTCATATTCCATGCAACACAAAGATTGAAAATATTTCTTTGGTGGTGAGAAATGCATGAAACTTGTTAAAGAATAACAATATTTATTGAAAATATCTTAACAGTATTTACAGATTCTAGCATTGCTATTTTCAGGAATGGACCTACAGTTTGTTTTAAAGTGTTGGAAAAGAAAATTAAATGTGTCTATTTTGGGGTAAATCTTACAGGTTACCAATTTCTATGTGAAAATGCCCTCTTTACTTTGACATACCTTTACTTATATTTTTATTATCATCATCATCATCGTTTAACGTCCGCTTTCCATGCTAGCATGGGTTGGATGGTTCAACTGGGGTCTGGCAAGCCCGAAGGCTGCACCAGGCCAGTCAGATCTGGCAGTGTTTCTACAGCTGGATGCCCTTCCTAACGCCAACCACTCCGAGAGTGTAGTGGGTGATTTTATGTGCCACCGACACAGGTGCCAGACGAGGCTGGCAGATGGCCATGCTCGAATAGTGTTTTTTATGTACCACCGACACAGGTGCCAGATGAGGCTGGCAGACGGCCACGCTCGGATGGTGTTTTTTATGTGCCACCGACACAGGTGCCAGACGAGGCTGGCAGACGGCCACGCTCGGATGGTGTTTTCTTATGTGCCACCGACACAGGTGCCAGACGAGGCTGGCGAACGGCCACGATCGGATGGTGTTAGTTACGTGCCCACAGCACGGAGGCCAGTCGATGCCGTACTGGCTACGGTCACGTTCGGATGGTTTTCTTATGTGCCACCGGCACTGGTACCACAAGGATACAAATTCCATTGATGTTCATCTATTTTGATTTGGTTTGATTTGATTTTTTCTTTTTTTGATTTGATTTGATTTGATTTTGATATAACTATTTATAATAAATTAGAAAAACACTTGCTGATACTGAAAAGAGGGAACAATACAAAAGTCAAAACAGAACACCAGTTGAAATATTATGGGAAAGCTTTAAGGCAGTGAGCTGGCAGAAACATTAGCACGCCAGGAGAAATGCTTAGCAGTGTTTCATCTGTCTTTACGTTCTGAGTTCAAATTCCGCCGAGGTCGACTTTGTCTTTATTCCTTTCGGGGTTGATAAATTAAGTACCAGTTGCATACTGGGGTCGATCAAATTGACTGGCACCCTTCCCCAAAAATTTCAGGCCTTTTGCCTAGAGTAGAAAAGAATATTATGAGAAATTTTTATTTCTTGTTTCTTTATTGCCCACAAGGGGCTAAACTTAGAGGGGACAAACAAAGACAGACAAAGGAATTAAGTCGATTAGATCGACCCCAGTGCAAAACTGGTACTTTATCAACCCCGAAAGGATGAAAGGCAAAGTCAACCTCGGCTGAATTTGAACTCAGAACGTAACGGCAGACAAGCTACCGCTAAACATTTTGCCGGCCGTGCTAACGTTTCTTATTTCTTTCCTGCCCACAAGGGGCTAAACTTAGAGGGGACAAACAAAGGGATCAAGTCGACCCCAGTGCATAAACCACATAGAAAAACGAAATAAAATATGAAATATTTGTTGTAAAACCAATTAGCAATTAAAGGGAAATAATAAAAACAGAAGTTGTAAAATTTAGTATTGTTAATTGTCTCCCTTCAAAACTTTCCTCAAAATCTTTTCAACGATATTAGCACAATAGTTGCAAAATAAAATAGGGGATCTTTTCGGTTTGGCCGGTAGTTTTTTTTTAATAATTTCCACCGAACTAAACACTTTTAAACTTCGTATACTGGTAGGATGTGTTTATAAAACATCTTTTTCTCTTGGCTTTATTGAGAACATTCTATAGTTTGTAAGATATTTGGGATCTTTTCGGTTTGAACGGCAGTTTTTAACATAATTTCTAGGTAACTAAACACTTTTAAACTTCGTATACTGGTAGGATGTGTTTATAAAACATCTTTTTCTCTTGGCTTTATTGAGAAAATTCTATAGTTTGTAAAATATTTGTTGGTTTTTTTATCTTCAATTTCTGCAACTTCAACCAATCAATGACGTCTATTGAGGTGAAAACATTCTGTGCCGTATGAATATGTCCCTCGTTTAAGAAACAGATTGGGTTTATTTACATTTCTGAAGAAAAAAAGATAGCCTTCCCCCCACCCCTAACCCTAAAACAGATTGAAATGCAATAGATCGATACTAGGGTCATAATTATGGGTGACAATTTCATATGACACCGCTAGAAAAAACTGCCGTTCAAACCGGAAGAGATCCAACAAAATAACTGATATTTCCAGCATCGCCTGGAAGGGTTTACTGAAGCTCATTTAAGTTTCAAAGACCTGGTCGTTCTTTTGCTGACCGCACGGACGCAAACAAAGCAATACTAGGTATCAGGCGAAGACAAGAAAATACATTGAGGCGGCGAGCCGGCAGAATCGTTAGCACGCCGTGCGGAATGCCCAGCGGTATTTCGTCTGTCGTTACGTTGTGAGTTCAAATTCCGCCGAGGTCGACCTTGCCTTTGATCCTTTCGGGGTCGATTAAATAAGTACCAGTTACGAACTGCAGTCGATGTAATCGACTTAATCCGTTTGTCTGTCTTTGTTCGTCCCCTCTGTGTTTAGCCCCTTGTGGGTCGTAGAGAAATAGGTATTTCGTCTGCCGCTACGTTCTGAGTTCAAATTCCGCCTAGGTCGACTTTGCCTTTTATCCTTTCGGGGTCGATAAATAAAGTACCAGTTACACACTGGGGTTGATCTAATCGACTTAATCCGTTAGTTTGTCCTTTCTGTGTTTATCCCCTTGTGGGTAGTAAAGAAATAGGTATTCCGTCTGCCGCTACGTTCTGAGTTCAAATTCCGCCGAGGTCGACGTTGCTTTTCATCCTTTCGGGGTCGATTAAATAAGTACCAGGTACGCACTGGAGTCGATGTAATCGACTTAATCCGTTTGTCTGTCCTTGTTCGTCCCCTTTGTGTTTAGCCCCTTGTGGGTAGTAGAGAAATAGGTATTTCGTCTGCCGCTACGTTCTGAGTCCAAATTTCACCGAGGTCGACTTTGCCGGTCATCCTTTCGGGGTCGATTAAATAAGTACCAGTTTCGCACTGGGGTCGATGTCATTGACTTAATCCGTTTGTCCCCTCTGTGTTTTGCCCCGTGTGGGCAGTAAAGAAATAGAAATAGATATTTCGTACGCCGCTATGTTCTGAGTTCAAATTCCGCCTAGGTCGACTTTGCCTTTTATCCTTTCGGGGTCGATAAATAAACTACCAGTTACGCACTGGTGTTGATCTAATCGACTTAATCCGTTAGTTTGTCCTTTCTGTGTTTATTCCCTTGTGGGTAGTAAAGAAATAAGTATTTCGTCTGCCGTTACGTTCTGAGTTCAAATTCCACCGAGGTCGACTTTGCCTTTCATCCTTTCGGGGTCGATTAAATAAATACCAGTTACACACTGGGGTCGATATAATCGACTTAATCCGTTCGTCTGTCCTTCTTTGTCCCCTCTGTATGTAGCCCCTTGTGGGTAGTAAAGAAATAGAAATAGGTATTTCGTACGCGCTACGTTCTGAGTTCAAATTCCGCCGAAGTCGACTTTGCCTTTCATCCTTTCGGGGTCGATTAAATAAGTACCAGTTTCGCACTGGGGTCGATATAATCGAATTAATCCGTTCGTCTGTCCTTGTTCGTCCCCTCTGTGTGTAGCCCCTTGTGGGTAGTAAAGAAATAGAAATAGGTATTTCGTAAGCCGCTACGGTCTGAGTTCAAATTCCGCCGAAGTCGACTTTGCCTTTCATCTTTTCGGGGTCGATTAAATAAGTACCAGTTTCGCACTGGGATCGATGTAATTGACTTAATCTGTTTGTCCCCTCTGTGTTTAGCCCCTTATGGGTAGTAAAGAAATAGAAATAGGTATTTCGTCTGCCGCTACGTTCTGAGTTCTAATTCCGCCGAGGTCGACTTTGCCTTTCATCCTTTCGGGGTCGATTAAATAAGTACCAGTTACACACTGGGGTCGATGTAATCGACTTAATCCGTTTGCCTGTCCTTGGTTGTCCCCTCTGCGTTTAGCCCCTTGTGGGTAGTAAAGAAATCGAAACAGGTATTTCGTACGCCGCTACGTTCTGAGTTCAAATCCCGCCGAGGTCGACTTTGCCTTTGATCCTTTCGGGGTCGATTAAATAAGTACCAGTTACACACTGGGGTCGATATAATCGACTTAATCCGTTTGTCTGTCCTTGTTCGTCCCCTCTGTGTGTAGCCCTTGTGGGTAGTAGAGAAATAGAAACAGGTATTTCGTACGCCGTTACTTTCTGAGTTCAAATGCCGCCGAGGTCGACTTTGGCTTTCATCCTTTCGGGGTCTATAAATCAAGTACCAGTTACACACTGGGGTCGATATAATCGACTTAATCCGTTTGTCTGTCCTTGTTCGTCCCCTCTATGTATAGCCCCTTGTGGGTAGTAGAGAAATAGAAACAGGTATTTCGTACGCCGTTACGTTCTGAGTTCAAATTCCGCCGAGGTCGACTTTGCCTTTCATCCTTTCGGGGTCGATAAATCAAGTACCAGTTGCGTACTGGTGTTGATCTAATCGACTGGATCCCTTCCCCCCAAAAATTTCGGGCCTTGTGCCTAAAAGTAGAAAAGAATATATATTTCAAATAACATGAACGTATTTAAGCATCATTTATTTTTCATAATTTGTTTTCTTTTTCCGTCTGTTTTTTTTTGTTTGTTTTACCGTCCTTTTATGTGTTTTTGTTTTACTTCATTTCTTTTTTGTTGTTCTTTCGTCATTGTTTTTTTTCTTTTTTCTTTATCTTTCTTTTTCTTTGCTTTTTTCCATTGATTTTCTTTTCATTGTTCTTTTCTTTGTTCTTTATTTTTTGTTTGTTTTTTTCTTTTTAATTTGTTTTCTTTTTCATTTCTTTCTCTTCCTTTGTTTTTCTTTTTCTTCTTTCTCTTTTTCTTTTTTTCTTTATTTTTCTTATTTTGTTTATTTCTTTTCGTTGTTTTTCTTCTTTCTTTTTCTATTATTTCCTTCTTTGTTTTTTTTCTTTTTTACGTTTTAATTTGTTTCACTTTTTTTATTTGTTTGCTGTTTTCTTTTTTATTTGTTTGTCTTCGATTTCTTTCTTTGTTCTTTTTTCGTTATTTTCTTTTTTCTTTGTTTTTCTTTTTTCGTTGTTTTCTTTTTCTCTTCGTTTTTTTTCTTTTTCTTTTATTGTTCTTCGTTTGTTGTTTTTCATTTATGAAAATATCAATGTGACTATTGTTGTTTGATCTACTGAGTTTATTGACTTGGGATTCAGGTTATAAATTACAGAGTCTATATAGATCAGGATTATCTCATTGAGAGTAAAAATCATCGAAATAAAGTCAGTTAGTGACAACATATTTCTGTCTCAGAAGATGTTTATCAAAGTGGCGACATTCTATGAAATCCTGTGATCTAAAATATAAATAGTATACCGATCTTTTGAGATCGCAGAGTAAAACTATACATAACCTCCTTTATAGCTATGCATAACCTTCAATTTTCTGTGCTATCTCTGTGTAGTAACTACTTTCAAGAAGCTTTCAATCGATATTTAATACAGTAGCACGCTCTTTCAACTTCCTGATGTAATTGGACAGTTTTGTTTCATATCTCTTTCTTATATTTTGCTTTTTGCTTGTTTGTTTTCTCATGTTTTTCTTTTTGTTTTTCATTTTTTTTGTTTTTATTTCTTGCTTTCTTTGTTATTTGTTTTCGTTTTTTCTCTCCTAAGCAACCATATGACAAAAAATGCAAATTTATTAACCATGAAGGTCAAAAAAATAGAGTGGACGATACAAGGACTGAGAAGGGGGTCGGGATTCAAATGGAACACATAATGGATGATAAATAAGTATAAAATTCGGATGAAAAAAATGAATGAAAGAAAATATTTATGAAGTGAGGCACGTGGCCGACCCCACAAACCACATTCCAACAACGAATCCCTTGGTAAACTCTTTGATTTCTCGCTCAAACAGGTTCATTTACTCTCAGCATTCTTGCTACAGTCATCCATCGTTTCTGAAATATTCCGTTCGACAGGCATCTCTTCTCCATCCTTATTTTGTTTTTTTAGATGGAAAAGGTAAAAGTTCACCGATCCAAGGGTGGAGTTGAAAGTCCCTGTCACAATCTCTTTCACTCTTGTCTTCCACACTAACCTTCTTCATTGTCCTGGCCGCATCTTGGAAAAGTTGGCGTAGCTGAAGAACAATACCGAACGAGTTTGTCCCGAACAGGTAAGGCAACTCTGTAACATTGCCAGGGAAATGAGAAGGAAAATAGATAAAAACCGAAAAGAAGAACAAAGAGGAAAGGAAAAGACAGAAGAGAACAAATGAAAAGGAAGACTAAAATGAGACAAAAAGAAAAGCAAAACAAGATAAAACACAAAAATAAAACAAAGAAGAGAAACAAATATAAACAACAAAAAAAAACAAATAAAAAGAAAATCAATGAAAAAAAAGCAAAGCAAAAATAAAACAAATAAAAAACAACGATAAAGGAAAAAAAAACCATTAAGAAAGAAAAAATAAAAAAGAAATGAAGTAAAGCAAAAACATAAAAAGGAAAATAAATAAAGGAAAAAAACAAAGAAAAAGAGAAACAAGGAAAAACAAAGAATAGGTAAAAAGAAAAAATACATTAGAAAAACAGTGAAAAAAAAATAGAAACAAAAAATGTAAAAGAAAGGAACAAAAAGAAAAAGGGAAGAAGAAAAACGTAAAACAAATAAAAAAGATTTTAACAGCCATCAGAGAATTTCTACCATATCGGATGACATTACCGCCCAAACCATCAGTCCGACAGGTTTCATGTGTATATACATATAAATATATATACATACACACACACACATACATATATATCTACACATATATATGCACATATATATATATGTATGTATATATATATATATATATTTATATATGCACACACATATATATATGTATATACATATATATACATACTTATAAACATGTATATACATGCACACATATAAACATCTAAATATAAATATATTTTTGTGGTAAATATATATATATATATACACACATATACATGTATATATATATATGTGTGTGTGTGTGTGTATAATTACTAAATGAATAAATATTTGAAAATATCTATATAGATATTATTATCAATTATTATCATTGGTAAAATGAATAACAACAACAATAATATACGTGACCAACAAGCCAAAGCCGATAAATGGCAAATCCAAAATCTTATAATTAATTTATCATTGTAATAGGGCGTACGGGGTTCCAGTTTTGTTGTGAAAAATCAGCAAAGAAAACCACTAATCAATTAACTTACTATCTTTATAGTTTATCTTTCTTAATTCTCATCAGCAGGTCTCACTATATGCCTAGGGTTAAAACTTTTGCTCGATTCGTTGTGCTTGGTAACCGTTGAAAACCTAGTGCCAAATTCAGACACGATATCAGTGTATAAAAGTACTATACTCTTCTCTCTCTTTACTCTTTTACTTGTTTCAGTCATTTGACTGCGGCCATGCTGGAGCACCGCCTTTAGTCGAGCAACTCGACCCCGGGACTTATTCTTTTGTAAGCCCAGTACTTATTCTATCGGTCTCTTTTGCCGAACCGCTAGGTAACGGGGACATAAACACACCAGCATCGGTTGTCAAGCAATGCTAGGGGGACAAACACAAACCACACACGCATATATATATATATATATATACAATATACGACGGGCTTCTTTCAGTTTCCGTCTACTACCAAATCCCACTGACAAGGCTTTGGGTCGGCCCGAGGCTATAGTAGAAGACACTTGCCCAAGGTGCCACGCAGTGGGACTGAACCCGGAACCATGTGGTTGGTAAACAAGCTACTTACCACACATGCCACTCCTGCGCCTATATGAATAATATTCGAAAATATTTGTATAGATACTGTTATTAACTATTATCGTTATATAACAATAATATGGGTGGCCACAAGCAAAATCCGATAATGGCAATCCGATCCCGGGCAGGAGACGAACAAGACACGTCCTTCCTTGTTCCAGCTACAACGGAGAGAACGAAAGAAAGTTGGCCGATGGTCACGTGGGAGAGCACATGAGTAGGGGAGGAGGTGTGAGGGAGAGGAGTGACAGAGTAATAGTATAGAATACTGGGAGAAGAGGAGGTAAAAGAATAAGAGAGAGAAAAACGAAAGAGTAAAAATATCGTATAGCGTGCGCATCAGAATTATTAAGATAAAACTTACTTGGAAGAGGATTCGTGGCGTTCAATCATATAATAGTAATAATAATAATAATAACAATATATGTATGTATATACATACAAACATATACATATATATGTGTATGCGCATGTCTCAGTGATTAGAGCGTCCAGCTTACGATCCTGAGGTTGTGAGTTCGATTCCCTGACCGGGCTGCGTGTTGTGTTCTTGAGCAAGACTCTTTATTTCACATTACTCCAGTTCACTCAGGATTAGAAATGAGTTACGACATCACTGATATCAAGCTGTAGTGGCCCCATTGCCTTTCCATTGGATAACATCAGAGGTGTGGAGAGGGGAGGCCCGTATGGCTTGGCGACAGCTGGCCTTCCACAAACAACCTTGCCTGGATTTGTGCCTCGGAGGGTAATTTTCAAGGTGCAATCCCATGGTCATTCATGACCGAAGGGGGTCTCCTCCTCCTAAATATATAGTTGGAATTTACAGAAAAAATAGACGAAGACTGGTGCATAAACAACAAACAGATGTATTAGTTTGACGTTCGGGTAGTGAGAAAATCTTTTACGTTTTGAGCCTACGCTCTTCAACAGAAAGGAACACAGAAAAAAACAGAGCGAAAATAATAAAAAAAAGGTTTAGTGGATAGCGATCAATCATGGCGAATATGGATTTGCCATTTAGCAAAAGCCGATAAATGGCAAATCTCTCACTCTATATATATATGGATTTACCATTTAGCAAAGGCCCATAAATGTCAAATCCATATATATATATAAATATGTACGTTTGTATGTATGTATGTATGTATATTTATATATTGATTTGGTACTTGGCAAACGCTGTTGAATGACATATATGTATGTATGTATGTATGTATGTATGTATGTATGTATGTATGTATGTATATAGTGCACAGCCTGTCCTTATTCACGCACACACACGTCCATTTCATATACACGTACGTATATCTTTCACTTTCTCCCCTCTTTCACTTTAAAACAAAAGTAAATAAATAAAAACAAATTTACGAAAATTAACGAACTCCGGATGATGAAACCACATTCAGTAAGAAATATTTCTAAAAGATTAAAATATTGTGTACGTCAAAACGTCAACGGACTTTTTTTCTTCGAGAGCGTGAAGACACTGTGTGTGTATATGTCACAGATAGTGAGCGTGTGTTTGTGTTGAATAAAACGCCATGACATTCATTATATATGTGTGTATGTTCATTGACATCATAGAAGCCATTCCGTTTAATCGTTTAAATAGCGGTCCAAATGTCACAAAGCTCTGAACCGCACTGCAGAAAATAAGTATGAAAATAAATATGTAACAAAAAATTAGAATAAAATATACTATTTCTTAGCTATTTCAGTTACACACAACATCCCTAGAGTTGTAGTATTGTCAAGATATATATATATATATATAGCTATATATATATAATATATAGATATACATACATACATACATACATACATACATACATACATCTATATATATATTTATATATATATATACATACATACTTACATATATATCTATATATGGACTTGCCAATGCCATTTAGCAAAGTCGATAAATGGCAAATCTCTCTCCCACCACCCCACCCCCACCCCCATATGTATGTATTTATATGGATTTGCAATAAGCAAAGCCAATAAATAGAAATCCATATATATGGTATGTATATTTATTATAATATATATATATATATATATATATATATACTATCTATATATATATATATATGTATGTATGTATATATATATATATATATATATATATATGCATATATATATATATATGTATATATTTATATATATATATACAATAAATTTGACATGGCGATTCTTTCTTGTCTTGGGATTGACGGTCAAACGGCTGGGTGGAATTGCACGAAAAATTACACAGATGTGTAGAA
>NW_021831894.1:30000-38422 GCF_006345805.1 Octopus sinensis | reverse complement strand
TAATATTCTATCTACCTTGTTTTACACATTTTCGATATTTGTGAAGGTGCGTGGCTAAGTGGTTAACGTATTCGGCTCAAGATTATAAGGTTGTAAGTTCGACACCTGGCAGCGCGTTGTGTCCTTGATCAAGACACTCTATTTCACGTGGCTCCAATCCATTCAGGTGCCAAAAATGAGTTGTACCTGTATTTCAAAAGGCCAGTCTTATCACTTTCCTTGTCGCGCTGAATCTTCCTGAAAGTTATATAACTGGTCTGTGGAAAGTTATGTAACATGTCTGTGGAATATTGTGTAACACGTCTGTGGAAAGTTATGTAACATATCTGTGGAAAGATATGCAACATGTCTGTGGAAAGTTGTGTAATATGTCCGTGGAAAGTTATGTAACAGGTCTGTGGAAAGTTGTGTAACATGCCTGCGGAAAGTTGCGCAACATGTCTGTGGAAAGTTATGTAACATATCTGTGGAAAGCTATGTAACATGCCTGTGGAAAAAGTATGTAACATATCCGTGGAAAGTTATGTAATAGGTCTGTGGAAGGTTATGCAACATGTCTGTGGAAAGTTGTGTAACATGTCTGTGGAAAGTTATGCAACATGTCTGTGGAAAGTTGTGTAACATGTCTATGGAAAGTTATGTAACATGTCTATGGAAAGTTGTGTAACATGTCTGTGGAAAGTTATGTAACATGTCTGTGGAAAGTTATGTAACATATCTGTGGAGTTCTGAGCCAGATGCACGTTAATTTCACGGGCAGACTGTCCAGTTGATCGGATCAAATAGAATCGTCATTGTCGTAAACGATGGAGTACCAGTCTACGTTCTATCTTGGAAACAGGAGACATAAATTTATGCCTCCCCAACAAATGGGACGGTCATGGGTGCGTAGCCTACTTTAATCTTAGGTCTGCTAATACAATGCTAATCTGGGGTTAAACAACATCAACAATTCCAGCAAACAATGATAAACCACTTTATTGTACTTGATTCCAAATTTCATCGTGAAAACAGAAAACAAATCTGAACAAAGGATGCGATGGTCAGAGCTAAGCCACCTCATTTGATCATAGAACTGCTAATTCGACACTGACCTGGGGCCAAACATCAGCAACAATAATCTTAGTCCTCTATTCTAGTTTCTGTACAATGCTCTCTTTTGAAGACGGAAGACAAAATGTGATGTCTAAACAAAGATGGGATTGTCACAATTTCAACGCGTTTGTTCACTGCTACGTCGCTGGAGTAGAATATTATTTAACACAGCCATACATATATACATATATACAAAATAAATATATAGGTATACATACAAAACGAGAGAAAGCAAAGACTGATGACTCGTTTTGCATACAATACATATATACATATTTCGTATATCAAATCCAAGCTGCTATATTCAATTTGCTCATCCGCATAATTGCCTTCATATCTGCTCAACTTGATTCCTCTTATAGCCTTTCTTTACCCTCGCGGAATTGGTCCCTCGTAAAGACATCGGAATTTAAGTTTTAATCATTTGAGCGTTACAAGGTGCTTTCTATACCGAGAATATCTAAATCACATCGGACGGACAGACTGACGGACAGATGAACGGATTGACGGACGGATGCTCGGACAGACGGACGGACTTCGAAGTTACTGTCAATAATATCCTTGTTGAAGAATAATAAATTTGTACTCCTGAGAAGTAAAGAGTAAGCCATCAGACTAATGAAAAATTATTTTTATTATAAGTGAACATAAAACCCAACATTAATATGTGTGTGTGTGTGTGTGTGTGTGTACATACGCGACGAGATTCCAGTAATTTCTGTCTACCAAATTCACTCAAAACGGAATTGTTCAGACCAGGACTATAGTGAAAGACACTGGCCCTAGATGCTGCGCAGTGAAATTGAACCCGACAGCACTGGATTGCAAAGCGAGTTTCTTCACCACACAGCCATATCAATAATAAAGAAATATATGGAATTAATATCCGTGGTGGTTTATTCCCATATTTGCCTTGATCAAGCAAGGACGCTCCAACAGTGACCATCCCTTCCACATATATATCTAGAACTAAAACATAGTATGCAATGTATCCATTCTTTATCTTTATAAAGATGAGGGTGGGGGTTTATGTTTTGGGGAAGAAGACAATGAAGAAAATTAGGGAAAATAATGAAGAAGAAGAAGAAGAAGGAAAAGAAGAAGAAGAAGAAGAAGAAGAAGAAGAAGAAGCAGATGAAGAAGAAGAAGAAGAAGAGGGAAAAGAAGAAGAAGATGGAGAAGCAGATGAAGAAGAAGAAGAAGAAGAAGAAGGAGAAGCAGATGAAGAAGAAGAAGAAGGAGAAGATGAAGATGAAGAAGAAGAAGAAGAAGAAGGAGAAGCAGATGAAGAAGAAGAAGAAGAAGGAGAAGATGAAGAAGGAGAAGAAGAAGAAGAAGAAGAAGAAGAAGAAGGAGAAGGAGAAGAAGGAGAAGAAGGAGAAGAAGAAGAAGAAGAAGAAGGAGAAGAGGAGGAAGAAGAAGAAGAAGAAGAAGAAGAAGAAGAAGATAGAGAAGCAGATGAAGAAGAAGAAGAAGAAGGAGAAGAAGAAGGAGAAGAAGAAGAAGAAGAAGAAGAAGAAGGAGAAGAAGAAGAAGAAGAGAAGAAGAAGAAGAAGAAGAGAAGAAGAAGAAGAAGAAGAAGAAGAGAAGAAGAGGAAGACCCCGGCAATGGGGGTTCAAACGTCATAGAGCTTAAGTTCTGTGAGCCGGACAAATTCGTCGTTAATCTGCCAGTTAATCCTCTTCAAAGTCAAAAATATGATAAAATAATCACTGCTGATTGGGAGAGAGGGAGGGAGGGAAGGTAATAAAACAGAAGCAGTCTCATGGCGGGTTGGCTGTTGGGCTGGAGGGCTTGTGGGCTGGCGGGCTGGCGGGTTGGCCCTCTGCTCTAGATCCCTGAATTGGTGGTAAATAATAGTAAATCACTGAATAGAACAAACCACTACTGCCTTGCCGGTCAAGATCACTGTAACGTTAACATGTATATTAGTTAAGTACGTGTGTACGTGGAATAGTCTCACTCTTTTTATCCACTTAGTCTTTACCTTCCTCTCCCCCCTCTCTCTCTGTAGTCATTGCCACATATATTTATATGCATACACACATATACATTCATATGTATATTATATAATATTATGTATATGCACACAAACACATACGAGTGTGTGTGTGTATGTGTGTAGAAAAAGAGAGAGACGAGTAACATGCACAAATCACACATATAGATACACAGATATACATGCAGGTATATACAAAAACATAAATATATGCACAACTATGTGCATTCATATGGTATATATATATATAATATATATATATATATATATATATATATATATATATTATATTATATATATATATATATACAGAGAGAGAGAGAGAGAGAGAGAGAGAGGAGAGAGAAGTGGGAGACAACCGACCAGGTATATTTCGAAGAATAAGAGAGAGAAAGAGATGAAAGGAGATAGATTGTGAACGAATAGATCGATAGACAGATAGATAGATAGATAGATAGATAGATAGATAGATAGATAGATAGATAGATAGATAGATAGATAGATAGATAGATGCTGAGAGAGAGAGAGAGAGAGAGAGAGAGAGAGAGAGAGAGAGAGAGAGGTTGGCATATATAGAAAAAGAAATAGAGCAGAAATATTGAAGGATGCGAGGAACAGAACAAGAACGAAGACCGAAGATGGAAATTGCATTTCAGACAGGAAAATATGAATAAGAAAAATTAAAATGGGACATCGTTGAGAAAGAAGAAAACGAAGACAAAGAAGAAGAAGAAGAAGAAGAAGAAGAAGAAGAAGAAGAAGAAGAAGAAGAAGAAGAAGAAGAAGAAGAAGAAGAAGAAGAAGAAGAAGAAGAAGAAGAAGAAGAAGAAGAAGAAGAAGAAGAAATGTTTATGATAATAGTGATGGGAGAGAGGGTGTGTGTAGGGGGTAAAGGCCATTTTAGCTAATCTGCTTAAAGCAGCTTTACCAATATTGACGACGTGCCAAAGTTGGGTGGAGAAAGGGAGTCTGAATCAAATAAAGAAGGGAAAGCAACTACAAAAGAAAATAAACACGCGGTATTTTCAATGGGATCCCAAAGGGACTGCTGAACTAATAAAGCAAAGAGTATAATCACTTCTTAATATTTGTAATATTTGTTAAGGGGAGAAGATGGTGACGATGCGGCAGAATTGGTAGAGCAGTAGAGTCTGTCTGGAAGTATTTATTGTATGGCATTTTTAGTTCTTCAGCTTTCAAGTTCTATCGCTCTTAGAATTCACGTTTTATTCTTCCAAGGTCGGTTCCTTTATATTTCTGTGACGACTTTGCCCTCGATTATTTCCGGCTTTCGAGGGGTTTTTTTCTCTCTCATTATTTCTAGGGGTATATTTTGTCTCTTATATTTCCAGGTCGACTTTGACTCTCATTATTTCAGAATCAAATCTACTTTTCAAGCTTCCGGGTCGATTTTGCTTCTCGAAACCCTCACATTTTTCATTCATGAAGATTTTGTCCTTGATTATTTTCGGGAGCCAATTTATTTTCCTTATTATAGAGGCGCAGAAGTGGCTATGTGGTAAGTAGCTTGCTTGCTAACCACATGGTTCTGGCTTCAGTTCCACTGCGTGGCACCTGGGGCAAGTGTCTTCTACTATAGCCTCGGGCTGACCAAAGCCTTGTGAGTGGATTTGGTAGACGGAAACTGAAAGAAGCCCGTCGTATATATGTGTGTGTGTGTATTTGTGTGTCTGTGTTTGTCCCCCCAACATCGCTTGACAACCGATACTGGTGTGTTGACGTTCCCGTAACTTAGCGGTTCGGCAAAACAGACCGATAGAATAAGTACAAGGCTTGCAAAGAATAAGTCCTGGGGTCGATTTGCTCGATTAAAAGCGGTGCCCCAGCATGGCCGCAGTCAAATCACTGAAATAAGTAAAAGAGTAAATATCGAGGAGCAGATTTTATCTTTCATATTCTCTCGTCGACTTTGATTCTTATTTCTGGTGTCGACTCTACTCCTTATACTTCCGGATCGACTCTGCCTCCCATACATCGGTAACGGACATTTTTCTCATACTTCAGAGCTCGCCTTTGACATTCATCCATATTTTAACCGTCATATATTTGGGCTCGAATTCCAGTCGATTGCAGCAAAATATTGGTCGCATAAACACAAATGTAAAGTGCGGATCCTGCAATAAAAGCGTTTTAAACGCCAGGAGAGAAAAAAACAATGTGTTTGATTTAGAAGAGTTTCGTTGCTATTTTTACCAGATCGCGCAAAAACCAGAGAAACGCCGCCGTTGGCCTCGTTTACATTCTTCTTAGAAGCCGTCTTTATCTTTCTGAGAGAGATGATATACGGTACCAGTCTAGTACTGGATTCGATATACTGTATTGTTTCCTGCCTCTCCTCAAGTTATTCGTGGCCTTGTACCTATGTTAGAAATCAATATATATATATATATATATATATATGAAGTTGACCTCAGCAGAATTTGTACTCAGAACGTAAAGACAGACGAAATACAGCTAAGCATTTTGCCCGGCGTGCTAACATTTCTGCCAGCTCGCCGCCTTCCGCCAGGAATATATATATTTATTTATCTATTGCTCACAGGGGTCTAAACATAGAGAGAGGACAAACAAGGACAGACAAAAGAATTAAGCAGATTACATCGACCCCAATGCGTAAGTGGTACTTACTTAATCGACCCCGGAGGGATGAAAGGCGAGGTCGACATCAGCGGAGTTTGTACTCAAAACGAAATACTTATTTCTTTACTACTCACAAGGGGCTAAACAAGGACAGACAAACGGATTAAGTCGATTATATCGACCCCAGTGCGTAACTGGTACTTATTTAATCGACCTCGAAAGGATGAAAGGCAAAGTCGACCTCGGCCGAATTTGAACTCAGAACGTAAAGACAGACGAAATACCGCTGAGCATTTCGCCCGGCGTGCTAACGTTTCTGCCAGCTCGCTGCCTTCCGCTAGTAATATATTATTATCAACAGTAATCTTCAGATGTAAACTTTCAAATAACTCAATAAGATTTTTTTAACTATTAAGCATGCATATTAAGTGTAATAAGCATTTTCATTCGCAATAAATCGCAATATAAATTCAAGTGATAAAATTGAATTGTGAATATCAATAAGCTAGCAAATTCTAGTAGAGTCCAGAATTAGAATTATCTTTCATTAGCCATAGAATATTATTGAAAGAAATCAATGATCTTATTGCACGCATAATTATTTTAATAACGAAATCATTGATTGATATGAATTCCTGGTGAAAACTGGTGCATTTTAAAGCAAAGATTTAGTTATTGAAGGGTAAAATTCGATTATACTAAATTGGGTGAATCGATGAAGATGCTTATTGCAAATGCTTCCAAGCCAATAAATAACGGAAATACTGTTACTTCATAAAGGTAAATCGGGTGTTTGATTAATTTCAAGGATTACTGCGTTTAATGTCCGTTTATTAACTTTACCCGGCTTATATTTTAAATTTTTTTTCCATTTGTAAGCTGGATTACAAATAAAAGTCTGACGTAATCCCTAAGTGTTATATATGGTCTATTTAAAGCTAAATATTCAACTCTATCAACTATTTCCAATTCAGTAGTTATTTACCAAGATCCAAAATTAAAGGAATTAAATGTATTAACAAATAAACACGTATGCACACATACACTCACATGCACACAAGCATACACATAAAGTGTCGTGTGTGATGTGTAAATGTACATAGAGACAAAGTTTGGCCGAAGAAGCTTTCAATACATAGGGGTAAAGTTTGGTGCTTATGTTCACAAGGGTAAGTGGTAACGGTGACTTCGAGGTTTAACGGCTATTGACCAAAGTAATATATTCGTGTGCGTATGTCTACATGTGTCTGAGTGCGCGCGTGTGTGTGTGAAAGAGATGGAGAGAGAGAGAGTGAGAGAGAGAGAGCGTGTGTGTGTGTGAGTGTGTATGTTATAAAATGATTGGCTAATCTTATCAAATTTTAACCTAGAATATATGATACTCAACTGCAATGAATACCATTGGAACCTACATCATTTAAATATATATGAGCATGTCTAGATATGTAACTATATGCACGAGAACACATACATAAGGCATACAAATCTGCACATACATACATACATACATACATACATACATACATACATACATTCATACATACATACATACATACATACATACATACATACATACATACATTCATACATACATACATACATACATACATACATACATACATACATACATACATACATACATACATACATACCCTGTTGTTGATGTTGAAATTCCAATGAAGGAACCTTGGATCTAGGTTAGAAACCGGTTCTTTCTGTATTGGCAAGAAATCTTGAAATAAACTGAATAATGACATACATATATATATAGAACGCCGGTTATTCAGTGTTATTCGACATTGAATCTCACTTGATATTTTCACCATCAAATGTCTTTTTGAAATTAGTGAATCAGAGTGTCGCTATCAGTTTGTCCTTTTTCAGCTCCTCTATAATTCCACAATGACCCACTTTATGGTCAAGATCTGAGTTTCCATGATTCTTAATTGTAGAATATTACTTTGATTCTCTCTCAAGTGTATGTGTTGGAGAGCTGATGCTCAGCATCCGAGTTAATGTCACACTGTTGTCTATTATTGAAATTATACATTGCGAACAATGCCATAGTAGTTGTCGAGCTTTCAAAGATTCTCAGATTTTGGCATTCGGATAATATTATAGAATAAACCATACCAAACTTACTGTTATATGAGAAAAAGGTCGGAGATCTCCATGATCAAAATTCATAAGAACATCGTGGAGACTGCCATCTTACCAAGGATGTTTTTCTTGCCTTAGATTATCAGTTTTTATGTGTTGAACGCATTGAGTGATACTGAAATCCGTAAGAACATCAGGTATCTCTTCCTCAGCCACAATCTATGTTGGGTGTGTGTCCAAAAGATTCTGCCTCGGCCATTATTTTCTGCAACTGTATTTTTGTAACAATTAAATCATGTTCCGTATGTAGTGCTGTAAAATAATCGCCGTTACAGTTAGTGAACGTGTATTGTGGAACATCGCATTGAAGTCATCCAGGATTTCTCGGACGTTGTGAGCCGAAACCTCACATTTAGTTGACTCTCATACGCTTAATGCATGCATATATGCGTACATACATACATGCATACACGTGGTCTAGTGGTTAGGGTACTGACTCATGATCGTATGGTTCTGGTTTTGATTCCTGAACCGGGCGATGCGTTGTGTTCTTGAGCAAAACACTTCATTTTACGTTGCTCAGTTCACTCAGCCAGCAAAATGAGTAATCCTGCGACGGATTGGCG
>NW_021831894.1:20000-22500 GCF_006345805.1 Octopus sinensis | reverse complement strand
TCTTTTATTCTCTCTCTCTCTCTCAGTCTTTCCCTTACTCTCTTTCTCTCTTTTATTCTCTCTCTCTCTCTCAGTCTTTCCCTTACTCTCTTTCTCTCTTTTATTCTCTCTCTCTCAGTCTTTCCCTTACTCTCTTTCTCTCTTTATTCTCTCTCTCTCTCAGTCTTTCCCTTATCTCTTTTCTTCTTTTATTCTCTCTCTCTCTCTCAGTCTTTCCCTTACTCTCTTTCTCTCTTTTATTCTCTCCTCTCTCTCTCTCTCTCTATATATATATATATATATACATATATATATATATTCTCGCTATCATGTATTCTCTTTGTGTTTCGATCTCTTCCTTCCCTTTCTTCATTCTCCCTTTCTCTCTCCTTTTTTTGTGCAACCAATTCTTTTTTTAACTCCACAACAGCGTTACTAAAACATCAACAACTGCTTCTACTACTACTACTACTCACCACTCTTCCTCCTCCTCCTCCACCTCCTCATTCTCCAATAACTCACCCTCCTCTTGGTAGCCATCCTACCTTGCCTTCTTTTCAGTTCTGTTTTTCTTTTAGTTCTTCATCCTTTGTATTGCTTATAATTCGGCAGAACCGTCACTGTGTCGGACAAAATGTACAGTAACAGTTCCGGTTTTTTAAGTTCTGAGTTCAAATTCTGCTCAGGTCACTTTTATCTTTCCTCCTATCTGTGTCAATAAAAATTGTCCGTTGAGCAATGAGGTCGATATAATCGACTAACCACCCCTATTAAAATTGCTGGCTTTGTGCCAAAATTTAAAGCCATTATTGGTACTATTCTTCCTCTTAATATTGTTGCTGTTACATAAGGCGGTCAGCTGAGCTGGCAGAATCGATAGTTCGCTGGGCGAAATACTTAGGGATATTTCGCTCGTTACTACGTTCCGAGTTCAAATTCAGCCGAGATCGACTTTGCCTTTCAGGGTCGAAAAATTAAGTACCAGTGAAACACTGGAAAGCGGGGTCTTTGTAATCGACTAGTCCCCTTTCTCAAAACTTCAGGCCTTGTACCTAAAATAGAAAGGATTATTATTATTATCATCATGAAGGGGGTGAAGGCGGCGAGCTAGCAGAAACGTTAGTACGCCGGGCGAAATGTCTAGCGGCATTTCGTCTGCCGTTACGTTCTGAGTTCAAATTCCGACGAGGTTGACTTTGCCTTTCATCCTTTCGGGGTCGATAAATTAAGTACCAGTTACGCACTGGGGTCGATGTAATCGACTTAATCCATTTGTCTGTCCTTGTTTGTCCTCTCTGTGTTTAGCCCCTTGTGGGTAGTAAAGAAATAGTTATTTCGTCTGCCACTAGTTCTGAGTTCAAATTTCGCTGAGGTTGACTTTGCCTTTCATCATTTCGGGGTCGATTAAATAAGTACCAGTTACGCACTGGGGTCGATATAATCGACTTAATCCGTGTGTCTGTCCTAGTTTTACCCCTCTGTGTTTAGCCCCTTGTGGGTAGTAAAGAAATAGGTATTTCGTTTGTCATTACGTCCTGGCTTCAAAAATAACCCCTATAATAATAGATGCCTTGAGAATTATTTAAAACGGACATGCAGATAAAGGCATTCCGAGAACCCCGCCATGTCTTAATAATATTCACACATAGTAAAGCGACGAGCTGGTAGAATCGTTACCACGCCGAGCAATTTGCTTTACGGTTAGGTCCTCAGTTCAAATGCCGCCGAGATCGACTTTGTCTTTCATCTTTCTCAGTCGTTAAAATGAGTACCAATTGAGCACTGCAGTCGATGTAAACAACTTAACCCTTTCACCGAAATTTCTGACCTTGAGTGCCAAAATCAGAAACCAATATTCAGCACATGGAGAACAGAGAACGCCGAGCAGAAAGCTTAGTGGAATTTCATTCGTATTTATGTCCTGAGTTCATATACCACTAGGGAGGTCGACGTTGGTATTCATTCCCTTCGGGGTCGATAAATTAATGATCAGTGAAACACTGGGGTTGAGTATTTTTACAGCTGGATATTGTTAATAAAATAGAAAATTCAACAACCTTAAGAGTATAATTAGAAGGTGAATAGAAATGAGTTTATTATGAAGGCGGCGAGCTAGCAGAAACGTTAGCACGCCAGGTGAAATGCTTAGCGGTATTTTGTCTGCCGCTACGTTCTGAGTTCAAATTCCGCCGAGGTCGACTTTGCCTTTCATCCCTTTCGGGTCGGGAATCGATAAATTAAGTACCAATTATGCACTGGGGTCGATGTCTGTCCTTGTTTGCCCCCTCTATGTTTAAACCCTTGTGGGCAATAAAGAAATAAGAAATGAGTTTATTAAGGCAGTGTAAGAATGCAATAAAAGTACTGGTGATTATTACATTCTTTTATTGCAACATAGGAAATGAATGGGGTGGAATTTCACGCACAGGTGTTCCATATATTCGATTTAATTTATATTTCATTTACACCTCTTGGCTCTGCAAACAATTCTTATTAAAAGAAAAGAAAATGCAAAACCAAA
>NW_021831894.1:0-17500 GCF_006345805.1 Octopus sinensis | reverse complement strand
GAACGAGTGAATACCTGAAAGCCAGCATGCCACTTTGCTTTCGTATTCTAACATATTAATGTTATATATATTTTGATACAACATGGCGGCTTCTTCTACCTTTGTTAATTATTACAATAATAATTATTATTAGTTATCAAGATAACGTAGTAAATGTACATGCTAAAAATAGGGACTAAATCCCCCACAAATTCTTGCTTATCATCTTATAAAGAAACAAAAGATGTACGTTTTGACGATGTAATTTTGTATACACAATGCTTGATTAAGAAATGAGATGTCCATGGCCGTAACGTCTTTTGGTTCTAGGTTTGCTCAATCACGACCGACCTGGAGATACACTATAACAACAACAACAGTAGCAACAAAAATTATTAGTTCAAGCATTGACATTTTTCTCTTTCTGAAATATGGACCCCTCTAAAACCAGTCGTGAAGGGAAATGGCCTAATGGTTAGGATGTTCGGTTAGCGATTATAATGCTACGAGTTCAATTCCGGACCCGGAGGGAGCATGGGGTCGTTGAACTTTGTTTTACACTGATTTAGTATCTGGTGTTTGAAATGCGCATCAGCTAGATTCTAATGCCTTCTCCATCTTATTCTATAGCCCTTACAGCCTGCATGTGCCACCGGGTAAAAAAAGGGTCATAAAAATATGTCTGCTTGTTGTGACTAATAGACAAATAAAACAATTAACAAAAGGCTAATAGTACATGCTACTAAGCTGTTACACACACACACACACACATATATATATAGGGTATGAGAGGTATTGGCGTCAAGAAGACCCAAAGATATCTAGTAATGCTGAGTAAGTGCTATGGACAGACTACAGTTAAGCTCTAGGTTCGATAATGATAGGAATGAGGAGTCCAACGTAAAACTTCACAGAATGAGATAAAGAAAAAATTCAAAGCTGTGAATATTTTTCAGAACATTTATAAAGAGAAGGTCTTGCAGCTGTTTCCGGGATATTTTATATATCCCTTCATCAAAGACGTATATATATATATACATCACGTCTTTTTTTATCCTCTTTCTATTTATTTCATCTTATTCCCAACTGTCGAAGAGCGTAGCCTCACAATGTGAAAAACTTTTCCATTTTCCTGAGCGTCAAACTAATTCATTTGCTTGTTGTTCCTATATCTTTCTTCGTCTTTATTTTTCTATAAACTTGATATATATAAATATATATATATATATGTGTGTGTGTGTGTGTGTGTGTGTGTGTGTGTGTGTGTGTGTGTGTGTGTGTGTGTGTGTGGTACACTGAGTGAGACAGAGAGAGAGAGACAGACGGACGGAGAGTAAGAGGATGGGAGAGAAACAGACGGATGTTTCCTCAAATGAATGTATAAAGTAAATTAAATATATAAGTATACTAAAAGCTGGAACCTGTGCTTGTTAAAACGGATTCAGTAGTATATCTGAAATAAACATTTATTTAAATATCTATATAATTGTATTTTATCTACGTACGTAAAAATATACACATATACATATATCCATGTCTGTATGCATGTAAATGCAATGTGCATGTATGCACATATGTGTTTATATGTAGTTGCACATGCGGAGGTTTGTGCGTGTATATGTGGGTTGAGGTAGCGGTGGGGGGTTCGCGTAAGCATTCCAGCGCTCTCCAGTAAAATAATCGTATGTCATTGCAAAGTATTGCGTGGTGTTTTGTTCTGGATCGAAATAATTACCTCAGCTTCCTTCGACTTCGTGCTGATTTGCGAAATCATCACCATCAGCATCATAATGACCACCACCACATCATCATCATCTTCGTAGTCGTCATCATCGTCGTCGTCCTCGTCGTCACTACCACCACCATCACCAATATTACTACTGTCACCACCACCACCACCACCATCATCATCATCATCATCATCATCATCATCATCATCTTCATCATCATCATCACTATCACCACTACCACTACATACTACTCCCGCCTAAACCACATCTACCACCAAAACCACCATCAACATTGTTACAGCACACAACCCGGTCACCTCCACCACCACTATTATCATCATCATCATCATCATCATCATCATCACCATCGTCATTATTACCGTCATCATCATTATTATCATTTGTGTTTTTCATTTCAGTTTATAATACCGATTTAAACAAGGGATTTTTCTATTAAGCTTACATTTAATTCGTTTATATGGTGGGTTAAACGTATTTGGCAAATTCTTTTAGACTTTTACAAGCCACAAGTTAATGCTCGGATTGTCTCATTCACATTTACGTTGACTTATGTTCGCATTAAATTCTGTAAAATGCACCCAGGTTGCGCATTTAGAGTGCAGAAATTGCTTGAACAATTAACAGATGAAAAGCAGGAAGGATATTTCGTATTACACTACTTAGCATTAAAATGCTTATATTTCTTCTCTGAAGCCATTTCATTTAGTTGCTCTCTTTATTATATTTACAATATTTACTTTGTTTCAGCAAACAAATTGCGGCCATGCTGAAACAGCGCTTTCCAACATTTTAAGGAATCCTATCAAAACCCTTGTACTTATTTTTAGTCTGGTACTTGTATTGTTGTTCTCCCTTTGGCGAATGGTTAAGTTAATTTTTCACTAAAAGTAATCCGATGTCGATAGAGCCTTTTTGTACAAGTGGACACAAAGGCAATTACTTATGCATAATACACACAAGTTTGCTGCCCAATCACATGGTTCCATGTCCAGACTCACTGCGTGGGACCTAGGGCACATGTCCTCTAATATACCCACGGGCTGACCAAAGCCTTGTAAGTGGATTTAGTTGACAGAAACTGAAAGACGCCCGTCGTGTATATACATAGCGATTGGTATATATATTATATATATATATATATATATATATATATATATATATAATATATATATATATGTGTATATATATATATATATACACCAATCGCTGCACCTTGAGCCTCTATGTATAGTTTCCTGTTAAACTTTACTATGTTCGTCAAGGTGGTCCTTATGTTAGCGCCTATTGCATGTTCAATCATTCTTTTCATCCATCTGACTGTTGTTCTCAGGATCTTGGTTGGGTATGGTCCAGCCACTCCAGTGCTCTGCGGTGCTTTTCGTCACTGCTGATGTAATTGTGGGTGGTCTTCCCCTCTTTGACCTGGTGGGGTGAATATATATACATATGGCCACATTGGAGCAGTCTCGAGTATAACCAGCCGAAAATTCAAAGATAACCTGGAACTCGACTGACGAAAGAAAACTCTGAATGACCCGTCCTTGTTTTTTCTTGTCATTTTTTGTATCATCTGTCTGGATGTCTTGTCGCCTGTTGAGTTCTTGTTCCTTTTGTATTCTTTATATATATATTACGGAGATGTACTTACAAAGCAAGTGACCAGATCTGAGATCGTGTGCTGAAACAAAAACAATTGCAGCGTGGAATGTGTTTATGGGCCATTTAAAAACACAAACCGTTAGGTTCACTTCAACATTTAGATTTAATTTGTCAAAATATTTTCGTCGTTAACAACCGCAACTTGTTCACTGACAAACTTCCTACTGAATGTGTGTTTTTAAATGGCTTATAAACACCTTCCCGTCCCCGTAATTCAATGGCTCAGTAAAAGAGACCGATAGAATAAGTAACAGTCTTACATAGAATAAGTACTGGGGCTGATTTTTTCAACTAAAATGGTTAAAGAACTACTAAAGAGCTAAAACATTGAAGCCGGCGTTATAGATTGGGCGCAATCCATATAGAGTATTATATATTTATGTGTATCTGTAACTATACACACACGCGCACACGCTCACACGCATATGCGTCTTTTATCTTTTACTTATTTCAGTCATTAGCCTGCGGCCATGCTGGGGCACCGTCTTCAAGAGATTTTAGTCGACAAATCTTATTTTAAGCCTGGTACTTATTCCATCGATCTCACTTGCACCTTGAGCAAGTGTCTTCTATTATAGCGTCAGGCTGGCCAAAGCCTCGTGAGTGGATTTGGTAAACGGAAACTGAAAGAAGCTCATCGTTTGTGTGTGTGTGTGTGTGTGCGTGTGTGTGTGTGTGTGTGTGTGTGTGTGTGTGTGTGTGTTTGTGTTTGTGTGTGTGTGTGTGTGTGTGTGTGTGTGTGAGTATGTGTGTGTATATTAGGGAGATAAAGAACGTGTGTGTGTGTGTATTTATGAAAGTGTGTCTTTCTGCCTGTGTTTGTTCCCCATCATCGCTTAACAACGAGTGTTGGTGTGTTTACGTCTCCATAACCTAGCGTTTCGGCAAGAAGCTGATAGAATAAGTACTAGGCCTTCAAAAATTATTCCTCAATTCATTCAGCAAAAAATTCTTCAAGGCGGTGCCCCAGCATAACCGGTGTCTAATAACTGAGACTATTAAAAGATAAAATATAATGAATTGGTTTTATGTCTTCAATACACAAACTATTCTAATGTTTTTTTGTTTTTTGTTTTTGTACAATTCCTTATAATATTTAATTATAAGCGATATGTTTTAAACATCGGATGGCTAGGAGGGTGCATCCAAGTAAAACAGGAATCAAGTGATTCCATAGGCAAAAATGGTTGCGAAACACTGTACTGAAAACCAAATTCTTCTCATTTCAAACCCTTCGTTTGTTTTGTTGTTACCTCTGTGTTCATTTGTTAAGAATTTCTTGTTAATTTTTAAAGAGAAACCACGCATCTAGTGATGCAGTCATTGATCTATTATGCTTGTAAAAAAAAAAATAATAATGAAAAGGAAAGAAAAACGGGCGTGTGTCAGGAGTGGAAGATCTTTGGTCATTTGGTCTGAACGATCAGTGCCGATCAGGAGCTAAACGAAAAGCGTAATAATATAAATAACAAGAAAATAGTTACATCAAATAGAGACCTCAAGGCATCACACTATCAGCGGCAATTGAAACACAACAATAAGAGCCATACAACAACGAACGGGCAGTGGATGGGGAGGGGGCTACTTTAACAAATACGAAAGCTGGGGAAGGGAATTAAAAAAAAATGGGAGGGAGTTATACAACAAAGTGAACAACGGTAGCAGCAATAATAACAACAACAACAACGTGACTTACATAAATACTAAGAATTAAAAGAACAAAAATATTTTAGCAAAAACAATAACAATTGCAATAATAGCTAAATAAGAAGAGACACGCTTCCATCAAGATTCGCCGAAAGTATGGGATGGAAAATCCCAGCGAGAAATCCGTATTTCCAGCAGCTACTGACAAGACACGCTATCGGTGTTGGAAAGGCCGGGTGGTATGGGACTAGCAGCAGAAGCAGAAGCAGCAGTGGTGGTAGTAGTAGTAGTAGTAGTAGTAGTAGTAGTAGTAGTAGTAGTAGTAGTAGTAACAGCAGCAGCATATATTTGTGAATGTATGTGTATATGTGGGTTATGTAAGCATGTGTGAATATATATATATCTAGATATACACACACAGACACACAGACACACATATGTCTGTGTAATGTAAGTCTGTATGAATGGTTGTATAAATGTATGTGTGTATATATTATATATGTATGTATGTATGTATATGCATGTATATATACATACACATATATATGTATGTTTGTGTGTATATATATATATATATATATATATATATATATATATATGTGAAGGAGCATAGCTGAGTGGTTAGAGCGTAGAGTTTACGATCGTGAGGTTGTGAGTTCGATTCCCGGACCGGGCTGTGTGTTGTGTTCTTGAGCAAGACACTTCATTTAACGTTGCTCGAGTTAACTCAACTGTAGAAATGAGTTGTGATGTCACTGATGCCAAGCTGAATCAGCCTCTGCCTTTCCCTTGGATAACATCAGTGGTATGGAGAGGAGAGGCCGGTATGCAAGGGCGACTGCTAGCCTTCCACAAACAATCTTGCCTTGACTTGTGTTTAGGTGCAATCCCGTGGTCATTCATGACCGGGGGGGGGGTCTCCTCCTATGTATGTGTATACATATGTGTGAGCGCACGCGTATATATGTATGTGTGTGTCTGTGTGTATGAGAGTGAGAGAGAGAGAATGTGAAAAGAGACTAAGAGAGAGAGAGAGAGAGATAGGAAGGAGGTAGGGCGGTAGATACTTATACGGATGGTTGAAATCGTAGAAACATAGCTGGATAAATAGAATGATGGATGCACGGATAGATGAGTTGGTAAATATAAACAGACGAACAGACAGACACTCAGACAGGCCAGCAGGCAGACAGATCGACAGATATTCTTAAAGAGCCTCTATACTTAACATCAACACCGTTACCGGTCACCACCATCATAACTACTATTACTGCTAATAATAATAATAATAATAATAATAACAACAACAACAATATTATTATTATTATTATTATCATTATCATTATTATTATTATTATTATTATTATTAGTAGTAGTAGTAGTAGTAGTAGTAGTAGTAGTAGTAGTAGTAGTAGTAGTAGTATAGTAGTAGTAGTAAGTAGTAGTAGTAGTAGTAGTATGCTACCACTACTCCTAACAGCAGCACTACCACCACGACAATTATCCTCAGCCACTACCAATTCTAACACTACTACCATTAACACTAGCACTGCTACTAATATTACAACTTGCACCACCACCACCACCACCACCACCACTACTACTACTACTACTACTACTACTACTACAACTACTAATATAACTACTACTACAACTACTACTACTACTACTATTACTACTACTACTACTACTACTACTACTACTGTATTTCTGTCCTCAATCCAAAAACAACAACGAAGCTATTGATTCGTATACGATGGAGCCTTTTTGTGGTCACTTAACCTGCATGAAATAGTAGCTATTTCAAGGAAAGACATATTGGACGCGTTGTTGTGGTGAACTAGAATAACAATTAGATAAAGAAAATTGACGGGAAAATTCGTAAACTGCTAACTTGCAATAGGTTGCACCACCCAAAGGCAGACGCGGGTCGTCTTTACCTTCCCAAAGCTCAAGAAGGTTGAATCTCTTACAAAACCACCACAACTGAGCTAGTTAAATATCATGAAACATCTTATGACTTGATGCTAGAACACGTTGAAAATCACGAGGCGTAAGAAGCTTCTTTCTGTCATGAAGGAGAGCAAAACATTTGCTACTGAATTCATGCAAGATACCTAAGCTGAAGAGCATGCGGGAAGTGCAGCAACTGTTGCTGCGAAGAAGGTGAAATCGATGGCAAGGAATAAAAGGGCGTGAACAAAGGCATATGGCAAATATGTGGCCCGTAGCAAGCAAACTGATGTTAATGAGAAGCACACTCATCAGAGGCTACGGAGCTTCGGGCTAAAGGCAGAGAGAGAAGGCATTTTTTTGCTGCTCAAGCTCAAAGGTTACTGATCCGATTGTTTGATATAAATGGTGTTATGATATTCAATGTTTCTGTTATGTATTTAGAAATATACATATTTGTTATAATTAAAACTAAATGTTGAGATTGGTTTGTTGTATAATATTTTAGAGACTTAGGTAATACTAATTCTAATGTGATGGAAAATAGAGTAGACCCAAAGTGCTGATTCTGCAATGATGAGATTGAAACAGTGAGCCACAGAATCTCTAGATGTAAAGTCTTAGCATCAGTAAATCAAGACATGACGGGGTGGGCCGTTATGTATACTGGTTCATACGTCGGCATAATAAAATTAATACTGCTGATAAGTGATATAAGCATCACCTTGAGGCTGTGACTGAGGGGAAAAACCTAACGATTCTTTGGGACTTTTCAGCATATACAGACAGAACTGTCAAAACTAATAAACCGAACATTGTTGTGAAAGACAGAAACAATAATGTTTGTTTATTGGTCGATATGAGTATTCCTTGTGATCATAATATCTCGGCAAAAGAATTTCACAAGCTTAGGAAATATAAATATAAAGATTTGCCGATTGAAATCGAAAAAATGTAGCACCTGAAGGCGGTCGCAGTACCATTGATGGTAGAAAGTGCAAAAGATTATATACAACTGATACGTCACACGTATTAAGAAGAGCATTGTCGCTCTGAGTATGATTACAATCCGTGTGAATATTTTTTTTGTTTTTTCTTTTTCTCTTCCCTTTTCTTTTTTTTTATATCTTTCACATAACTTGACTTTGTTTATGAAGAATCTGGCATGTACATTTTAATGGCATATCAATGTACACAGTGAGTTGCTTTGCCTTAGGTGTCGAGAAGACACTCAGCAAGAAATGGAAACAAAATTGAAAGAGGAAAAAACTGATATTAATAATAATAATAATTATTATTATTATTATTATTATATTATTATTATTATTATTATTATTATTATTATATTATTATTATTATTATTATTATTATTATTATTATTATTATTATTATTATTTATTACTTTTTTTTTTCTTCTTTCAAATTTGCTTCCATTTCTCGCCGAATGTCTTCCCGACTCCTAGGGCAAAGAAACTCATAGTATACATTGGTAGGCCATTAAACCAAACTCAGTAGTTCGTTCATTTTTTCTTTTTTAAAGTTAAATTAAAATACATGAGCAGCAACAGTTCTCACATCGACAATGCTCTTCTCAATACGTGTGATGTACCAGTTAAGACAATCTTTTGCACTTCTTGCAGGGATGGTAAGCCAGGGATCATTCTCATATAATTTTCGGTTCCCTTCTTGATCATTCCTAGTGCTCCTACGATCACTGGTATTGTAACCGCCTTGAGATGCCACATTTTCTCAATTTCAATGAGTAGGTCTTTATATTTTCTGAGCTTGTCAACCTCTTTCGCTGAGATATTATGATCACAGGGGATGCTCATGTCGATCATAAGCAAACTTTATTGTTTTGGTCATTCACAACAATATCTGGTTTATTGGCCTTGATGGTTCGGTCTGTATGTACTGGAAAGTCCCACAGAATGGTTACATTTTCTCCTTCAGTTACAGCCTCAGGGTGGTGATTATACCACTTGTCGGCAGTTTTGATATTGTAATGCCGACTTATTAGCCAGTGGAGATATTGGCCAACTCTGTCATGTCTTAATTTATACTCCACTGGTGCTAAGACTTTACATCCAGAGATTAGGTGGTCCACTGTTTCAATCATGTCGTTGCAGAATCGGCATTTTGGGTCTGCTCCATTTTTCATCACATTGGCCTGGTAGTTCCGGGTTAATAGGCTTTGATCTTGAGCAGCCAGGATAAAACCTTCGCTCTCTGCTTTTAGCCCTGAGCTCCGTAGCCACTGATGGGTTTGCTTCTGGTCAACATCAGCTTGTTTGCTGCGGGTCACATATTTGCCGTGCAGAGGTTTCTCCTCCCACCTATCAGCCAATTGCTCGTGCGCTTTTTTCATTGCCATCATTTTCACCTTCTTTGCAACAATAGTTGCCGTACTTCGCTCGGGTTGTTCAGTTTGGGTATCCTGCACGAGATCAATAGCAAATTGCTTGCTTTCCTTTATGATAGAATGAAGCTTCTTTCGTCTCTCGTGATTTTCCACGAGCTTTAGCATCCAGTCATTCGATATTTCGAGATATTTGGCCAGTCCAATTGTGGTTGTTTTGTAAGCTAGTTCAAATTGGATCAGGCCTCGACCTCCTTGGGCTCTGGGAAGGTAAAGGCGATCTACGTCTGCCTTTGGGTGGTGCATCCTATCATTATCATTATTATTATTATTATTATTATTATTATTATTATATATTATTATTATATTATTATTATCATTATTATTATTATTATATTATTATTATATTATTATTATTATATTATTATAATTATTATTATTATTATTATTATTATTATTTATTATTATTATTATTATTATTATTATTATTATTATCATTATTATTATTATTATTATTATTATTATTATTATTATTATTATTATTATAATAATAATAATAATTATTATTATTATTATTATTATTATTATTATCATTATTACTTAGATACTCAGAAGCTTTTGTAGCTTGGAAAAAAACTGAATTAGCAAAGCTTGACAGGCGAACTAGGAAGGAATTCAATATGAATGAAGGACTCGACCCAAGGGCAGGGGTAGCAAGATTATACTTACCTAGAAAGGAAGGTGGAAGAGGGCTAATATCATTAGAAGACTACATGGTGTTAGATAGAATAGATATAGATTCCTATGTAGGTAATAGTGAAGAAAGTTTATCAAGAGCTGCTAGAGCCACAGCAAGACATAGGGAAACGAAAAATCCCAAGCGAATTTAAAAACCAGAAAAAAGAACAGAAATGATCTGACTGGCAGGAGAAGGCTTTGCATGGTAGATTCCGAAAGACAGTTGCAACAAATAGTACAAGTGAGACATAGTTATGGTTGCAGAAAGGAAGGCTGAAAGGGGAGACAGAAAGCTCATTAGTAGCTGCACAAGATTAGGCATTCAAGACTATTTGGATAAAACCACGATGACAAAAACCAAGTAGATTCCTTATGTAGGTTATGCAAATCAAAAGAGGAAAGTGTTACTCGTATAGAATGTAAATGTATCATGCTGCCTGCCCGATTCAAGGAGAGCGGCGCTGCGATCATCACTACAGCCTCGGCTGACAGACAGATCCGTCCCACACGTGACAGTAGCTGTTCGCCATAACCTCAGCAATGCCCGGACACTGAACGAGGGCATGCAGAACGGTTTCTCCATGCTGTCAGTTAGGGATGAGTGCGCATTGAAAGCAGAGAAAAAGGGAAAAACAAAGCAAGATTTACAAGGACATGAAGAAGCAATACGCAGCACGGGACTACACAATCAATTCTGTGTGGTCACTACTGAAGTTGCTAGAGAGCATAGATGAGACTGGCGGCAGAAAGGAACACTGAACAAAGAAACAGAGGGCATCATACTCGCAGCATAAGACTTAACATTGGCCACAAATTGGAAGGTTAACCTTATGAATTAACAAGTATCTCCACTGTGCTGAATCTATAACAAAGTTGATAAAACTATTGCCTATATCGCGAACGAATGCTCTAGGCTTGCTCAAAACTATTATAAGTTGTGCTGACACGATGAGGTAGCGAAAGTGCTACATTAGAAGCCATATGAAAAGGAGTCCTAGAGAGAAGAAAGACGTGGTATGAGCACAAACTGCAGAATGGCGGAATCGGTGACCTGCAAAATCTCGTGGTATTTCTCAATCCAAACAGACCAGGTGCTAGAGCGCAACAAGCCGGACCTAGTGGTGGTGGTGGTGGACAAAGGGACCAGATATAATTGCAGTTGCATTCCCTTTTCACCCACGAAAAGTCATGAAGAAAGGTGAAAAAAGATATATACACGAAAAAATAGACATATAGCTCAACCAATGTCTTTTAAGTCTTTGTTTCAGCTCACAAACTTTAGCTCAGATAATGCAACCTTCGTGTTTCGCGTTGAAGAAATGGTTGAGGGCCGTTTTTGCTGTTATGTGCTTATTCTACTGTTTTATTTCCTAAAGCGATTTCTCAATGTCTTTGCTAAAACTAACAGATTTTCTGTTTTAAAGAAACCCACCACTTGATGTTGATGATAGTTCCCGCCAATTGCCGTTTAAGTAGTATACTAATCTGATGTCTGAAATCTTTTGGAGCCAAGAAAGATGCGTCCATCTTCCAGTAACCGGATCCTTGTCTATTCTTTTAGTCTAAATAACAAATGTTCTGAAACTGGACAACTTATACAGTGGTTATGTGCTAGCCGAATAAAAACCTTATTTAAGTATGAACTGAACGACTCACTGTCGTTTGATCAACTTCACATTGGTGTATTAGTGAAATCGAGGTGAAGTCTGTTAAACAGCTGGAAATGCTCAAATTTGCGAGGCATTTGCAACCACTCTCTCCCATCAAATGCTCCCATATAATCTTTGCTCACACATCCCATTACAGTTGTCCACTAACACTATTAAGCGTAATGTCCCCAGGAAAGTCTTGAGATAGCCAAAGAAATCTGGCTGTCAGGCTCCTATTGGAGCATATACAGCCACTAGCCTGATGGCTTTACCGTTAACTTCCTAACTGCTTATGTCTAGGACCACCAAACTACCGACCGGATCTAGGAAAATAGTACGCATATTTCCGTTAAGCCCTTTTCGAAAGAGTACCGCCTCATCACTCGATCGAGGTCGACTGGTGAAAGCATAAACTTCGAAGTCGTCCAGAAGGAGGGCAAGCGACTACGTATCGAAAATCCTAGTCTTGCTAATGGTTATTACTTTCAAACATAGTGACCTAAGATCTTTGAGCAGGTGACCATGCCTGCACGCAGCCCCAAGGCCACGGGCACTTATACAGCCTACTCTTAGAATAACCATTATAGGAGAAGCCGGTCATTTACCCCAGTCTTGGGTTTCAAATCATATATTATACACTCCTGACTTTAAAAAATTAAGGGAAACTTCACAGAATAGTCCTAGATTTATAAAACGATGGGTTGAACATGGCTAGAATATCTCTGAATATGCATGTTCGATCAGGGCTTACCTGAGCTAGATGTTAGCAAAGAAAGGAAGGACTCATTACATAATGTAATTACATATGTACAAAAAGAAAAATCAGATTTGCCAAGCCTGAAATATCATTGATCGTATGTCTACTCAAGTAGGACTGCTCTGGCCTAAAAAGAAAACGACTACATTCATTACTTGTTTGCCAATGAGAGGTCACTGATGTGTCACTTCATCTGCCATAGATTTCAATCAAAATATTCCTTAGTTTTTATTTTATCATAGTGATTTCAAATTTTCAAATTTTGTTACAAGGCCACAATATCGGAGGAAGGAAGCATGTCAATTACATTGACCCCAGGACTCAGCCGGTACTTATTTTATTGAACACGAAAGAATGAAAGGCGAAGTCGACCTCGGCGGAATTTGAAAGAAGAATGCAAGGATGGACGAAATGCTTCAGAGTATACTGCCCAACATACTAATGGTTCTGCCAGTTCGCCGCCTTCTTACATTATTATACTGGTCTCAAATTTTAGCACAAGGCCAGCAATTTCGTGAGAGGGATAAGTTGATTACAACGACCCCAGGACTCAGCTGCTATTTATTTTATTGACTCCGAAAGGATGAAAGGCAAAGTCGATCACGGCGCAATTTGAACGCAGAACATAAAGACAGATGAAGCACAGCTTAGTATTTTCCCCGGCCTGCTAACGATTCTACCAGCTCGCCACCTTTTTATCTTATCATATTAAAATAATGTAAGCACACATTGGATGATCAAAGCTTTATTTTAGCTAGGCAGCAATACCATTAATATATTCAGATCTTTTAAGGCGAGCTAGCAAAATAGCACGTTGAGCAAAATACTTAACGGCATTTCGTCCGTCTTTACTTTCTGGGTTCAAATTCTGCCGAGATCGACTTTGTTTTTTACCCCTTCGGGTCGATAAAATAAGTATCGGTCGAACACTGGAGTTGATGTAATCGACTGGCGTCCTTCCCCAAAATTTCTGGCCTTGTGTCAAAATTTGAAATTACTGTATTCAAATCTTGTAACCCAAGGCCACGTGTTTACTGGAGAGAAAGAGAAATCTGTTGAAATAGTATTAGTATTGTGACCGCTTGTCAAAGCTGATTACAATAATTTTCTTTATCGTTTAGTCAAGGACAGCTCTCATACCCATTTATCTCACTGGGCCTCCGAAACTGATGAAAGGAAAGGACTAAATTATCCTCAAACTAGACATCTGGTCCGAACATTTGCAATACAGTAAACTCCGTTAAAAATACCTAAAGATTGGTTGGTGGTGTTGAGATGGGGGATGAATTACGCCCTCCGCCAAAGAAGTGAGAATTTGAAGAACGTGGACGCGTACCGACCTGTTAAGTTACTGGGACATAAACAAACCAACGAAGGTTGTTAAGCGCTGGTGCGGGAAACACAAATACAAAGAAACATACCTGTATATATATATATAATACAAAGAAACATACCTGTATATATGTATATATAAGATTATACCTGTATATATATATATATATATATATATATATATATATATATATATATATATGTATGTATGTATGTATGTATGTATGTATGTATGTATGTATGTATGTATGAAATTCTTTGTCTCTCAGTCTGTTTGTCTGTCTGTCCGTTTCCTATGCATTCTCAAACGGCTCCACCAGATCATATCACATTTTACAAGGTAAAAGCATTAGACACTGCGAGTGTCAACATATAATTTTAAATTTCATTTGGATTAAAACAATATATTATTTTATCTAAAATAATCTTTCTGTAGTCAATTATAGTAAAGGACATTTTATACCACCACTACCACCACGACACATTTTGTGTATGAGTGTGTATGTGTCTGTGAGTGCGCGTGAGTTTGCGCGTTCATTACGTACGGTATAGTAAAGGAGATTGTATACCACTACCACTACAACACATCTTGTATATGAGTGTGTATGTGTCTGTGCGTGTGTGTGTGTTTGCGTGTTCGTTACGTAAATGTATGTCTGCGTGTGTCTGACTTAGTATATGTGAGTGAGTGTATGTGGAGTGTATGTGTGTGTCGATGTATGTGAAAGTGTATGTGTGATTGTCAATTACACTGAGGTAAAATGTGAAAGAGCTATACTAGCTCCAACTAATTAAATGGTTGATAAACTCAATCATGAACTTCAAAAGTTAACAGATACATCAGAAATGGCTTTTCCATCAATTCAAACGACAGTCGATCAAGATCAGGCTGTTCAATACCCTGTTGAATTTCTGAACACACTTAAATCCACTGGGATGCCACTGCATAACTTGACACTAGAGCTGGATGCTCTCATTAAGTTGCTTAAGAATCTTCACCCAGTTTGCCTGTGGAATGGAACACGCGTAATTGTTACTTCCATGAAGTCCCATGTCTTACAGGCAACAATCGTAACAACTAGTCACAAAATTTCCTCTCATACCTACAGATGTTCCATTTGAACTTAAGATGCTTTAGTTTCCAGTCAAACTAGGTTTTGGTATTTCAACTAACAAACCTCAGGGTCAATCCTTCAAGGTAGTTGGATTTGATCTCTCTACTACATGCTTCTCCTACAGCCAACTCTATGCTGGTCGCTCACGAGTTGGAAGCAGCAACAATTTATTCATTTGGATACCAACAACAAATTACACAATGAATATTGTTTACCCGGAGGTGCTTCAACAGTGACAGATTTTCAGTTCTAAATTCTATTATCATTACAATTCGGATATCTTTAAATAAAATATGGAGATTTTGAAATAATTATGAGAAGAAACATATCCTCATATTTATTGTTTACTAATCTGAATAAGAACACCAGTAACTCGAGCAACCACGGAAAATTCAGTTGTATATATATTATATATATATATATATATTAGGATATATATTATATATATATATATATATATATGGAAAAAAGTCAAGATAGAAAATACTAAAATAATTTTTAAAAAACATTTCAGTACCGGTTCCAGTCATTCAGACTTTTTCAATTGTATGTTTGGAAAACAATTAAATTTTGAAGAATTAAAAGAAAAGTATTTTTGAAAGAATGATTGTATAGTGTTCAAATACAAGTGGCATTTTCCTTGGTTCTGCCTGTCTCTGTCTCTCTTGTTTACTCTTGTGGGTTCGAGGTCGTTGTATATATATACATATATATATAGAGAGAGATGACAGGGTTTCACACTATTTCCGCCTACCAAATTCAATCACGATGCATTGGTCGACTCGGAGATATAGTAGAAGACACTTGCCCAAGTTACGGCGTAGTGTGACTAAGCCCTAAACTACGTGGTTGCAAACTGACCTTCTTAACTACACGATTATGCCTGCGTCTATATAAACGTATCTTCTTTAAATCTCGTTTTTGTCTACAACAGCATCATTGTTTACAGGTTTCTACAGATTCAATCAGATTCAGTCTTTTCTTCAGGCATAGTGTAAGCACATTATCTATGACGACATTAGTAAGCGTGAGGTAGGATTTGAGGAACAGTTAGCAGCTTGAAATGATAAAAAAGAAAAAAGAATGTGACCTTGAGAGGATTTGAACACTGAGCGTAAAGTATTGGAGCAAATACGGTTCAAGCGTTCTTCCAACACTGCCATTTCGTTGCTTGACTATGTACACCTACTTGAGTTATAATAATAATAATAATAATAATAATAATAATAATAATAATAATAATAATAATAATAATAATAATAATAATAATAATAATAATTGTGTACAGTGCTCAGGTGCACTACAACTCATCTAAAGTGTATATATAATCAGGTGTAGTTTCGGCGGATTTCGGAAAGCATGAGGGCCTAAAAGATGCAGTGTCATGGCAGTCACAACTGACGCAGGCAGTTTATTTCCATGCTTCAGCAACTTGAGCGTGAAAAAATGTTTCGAAAGTCATGGGAGCTGTATTGTTTTCTGACTTTGTAGGCATGTCCACGTGTGTTAGACACATGGAGATCAAAAAGGTGTTCAGTGTTGTTGTTGGTGAGGTGGTTGATAACTTTGTGGTGTTTACTTCAATTTACCAAGTCGTCGCCAAACGCCGGAGCTTCAGTGAATCCATGCCCAGGGAAACAAGGCGCTCAGAATATGGTAGGTGTCTGATGGAGGGTATGCGTTTGGTTGCACGTCTCTGACAGATTCCAGGAGGTCAATGTTCTGTGCAAGATAGGGGTTCCAAACTGATGATGCGAATTCCAAGTGTGGTGTACCATAGCTGTATACAGTTTTAAATAGATGGCGTGGAGAGCGGCTAACAAAAGACCTGCTGAGTGATGCCAAGACACCCTCGCCTTCTGACAATCTTAGAGATATGCTTTGACCAACGCAAATCACTGCTGACAGTGATGCCTAGGTCACGCTCGCAAGAGGATTTCTTGATATCAGTGTTGTGGAGGGAGTATGTGAACGCAGGGTTTTTTCTCCCAAAATGCATGGTGGTACACTTGTCCACAGCCAGTTTCAGTTGCCAGTCTGGGATCCATTGCTGCAATTGTATCTAGGTCTGATGCAGGAAAAGAGTTGTAGAATCAGGATCTGTCCTCTTGATTTCAAGGTACAGCTTGATGTCGTCTGCATATTTCAATACTGTGGCATTCTTTAATTGGCATCTATGTCGTTAATGTATGCCACAAACAAGAGGGGACCAAGGACAGATCCAAGAGTTTTTCGTTTCGGTGTACAATTATACATCTCGGACAGATTACATTGCTTTTAGGTTTTAGGTAGCTTGGAACGACTTTGTGGATATTTATTTGATAAAACGTAGTCGGGTGCTATAGAAGTTTGCTTCCCAATCATGAAGTCCCGGTTTCGATTCTGCAATGTGACATCTTAGGCCCATGTGTTTTTCATCAACTTCTCGTGTCTGGTCAAGCTTTGTGGGTGAAATTAGACAGACGGAAACTATGTGGAAACTTGCGAATGGATTGCACATACAATTAAATGGCTCAGTCTTATAGACTGCATCACCTTAGTTTTGCTCCAGAAATTAATTA
>NW_021831893.1:10000-34146 GCF_006345805.1 Octopus sinensis | reverse complement strand
CTCATCAGATTTCACCCTCCCCACTTTCCGCTCCTCTCGCTCACTTACATAATTATCATACCATGATGCCACGACGACGATGACGTCGACGACCACCATCACCGCCACCGCCGCCGCCACCACCACTACCACCAGTACCACCACCACCATCACCACTACAAGCCATGTGTTCCAGCACTCCTCCCCACCGTCGCATCCCTGCATCAACGCAGTAATCTCCTCCATCACCATGGCTGTTTGATGATGTGTTACTTCATCCGTTCTAGCGAGACGAGACATCACTCATCTTAGATCACCACCCCACCACCACCACACCACCAACACCACCACCACCACCAATACCGCCGCCACCATCACCAACATCATCCCTCTCGCTTTCCCCCATTAGCATATTTACTACCGGCAGCAAAAACGAGCCGACGAGGTGACCTCTACACTAAATCACCCTCAAATCTAAAAACAGAAGGCCCAGTGAGGACCTAAAGCTGGAAACAGCTTCAAATATCCTGTTAGCAGTTACCTGAGGTTCAGGAACGAGAAATTCAGTATAGCTATTCAGATAGACACAGCTTTCGTGGAAACTTGGTTCTCGAGGTGTTCATTAAGCTCTGCAGTAATTTTGGGAGCTGTACTTTTGTGACCCTCCCTAACAATTCGCTTAAGAGTTCGACGGTCCTTATCTGAAAGATTTAGTTTTCTTCCAGAGTTTTGTTTCGACGAGGAGGTTTTTCCCTCTTTCTCAAAGGGTGTCATTACTTTCGAGACAATACTTCTTGATACACCAAACATTTCGGCTGTTTTCATTACACTATTGCCTACCATACGAGCACCAATAATTTGACCTCTTTAAAAGTCCGACAGATCTGTCATTTTAATGAATTTTAATTGTCTTTTTCTGATGATATCTGATAAGAAACAGCAATTTTAGCAAAACATATTAAGCAACATGTCTTGCAAACAACTTGCACATGCAAGTGCTACCAGTCGAGAATTCCGCATACCAGAAGCCAGCAAGTGTATGGGGTCATCAGGAAAGAATGCGCGCCGTTTCGGGGCCTACCTCTCGACGGCATCAATGCGCACCGGCCACCCTCACTGATATGAGGCCCCGCTTGCTAGATCAACTGGTTATTAAATAATAAATCAAAAAACAAAAATGAACAAGCTTTTGATGGTTTTATAGATATTTCAAAATCATGATGCTAAGATGCTAGGTGTTTCCATTATTTTGTCCAACCCCTGTATATGTATTATCAGTTTGCGATACATACATGCATACACAAGCACACACACATATACGCATATATATATTATATATATATGCATACAAGCATACATTACATGCATTCATCCATACGATATAAGTGCAGTCTTTGATGTCCAAAGATGCGGAACACTTCGGTCAACACAAACAGTGAGATTCTTGACCAAATTACGCGCTACATTTCTCACAGAACATTTAAAGCTAACTCAATGCTAGGTAGCGTGTGTGTATGTGTGTGTGTTTGTAAGTTTGTGTGCGTGTTTGTGTGTGTTTATGTGTGTGTATGTGCGTGTGTGTTTATGTCTGAGTGTTAGAATGCGTGTTTATGCAGACATGCATGGTCTGTGTATATATATTTGCATATATATATAACTCTACATATAAGAATAATAACACTATATATATATATATATATATATATATATATATATATATATATAATATTATATATATAGATATATTACGTATATATAAGTGTATATTATAAATGTGTATGTATATATATATCAATATCATATATCCCATATACTATCTATATATATATCTATATATATATTATATATATATATCTATACATGTATTTATATATACACATACATAGGTATATACGCATGCGTATGTACACATATCCATATATTTATAATATATATACATATCCACTCTACATCGGAAAGTGCGTACGTTTGCGTGTATGTGTAGTGTATTTTTCTAAGTATAGATGTATACACCCTTGTTTATCTTAAGTGCACCTGCTGTAATAAAAATCTTTGTAATTAAGCGACGTAAGTAGGTTGGAACGTGCTTTAGAATCAGGAAATATATGTATGTATATATATGTATGTATATATATATATATGTATTTATATATACCAACATACATAGGTATATACGCATGTATGTATGTACACATATCCATATATTTATAATATATAACATATCCACTTACATCGGAAAGTGCGTACGTTTGCGGTATGTGTAAGTGTATTTTTCTAAGTATAGATGTATACACCCTTGTTTATATTAAGTGCACCTGCTGTAATAAAAATCTTTGTAATTAAGCGACGTAAGTAGGTTGGAACGTGCTTTAGAAATCAGGAAATGTATGTATGTATATATATGTATATGTTATTATATATATGTGTATGTATATATATATATAATATATATATAATATATATATATTATATATATATATATATATATATACATATTTATATATATATATATACTATTATATATATATATACATATAATATATTATATATATATATATATATACATATATATATATATATATATATATATATATTATATATATATATAGTCAGATTGTCCCTTGTGTATCTGTGTCTATATAAATTACAAGCGATATAATTCAAATAGAGGAAAATTACTGAGACTTAGACACTGCGTCTACGTGTACCATGTTCTCTGTGTGTATGTATAAATATAATGTATGTATGTATGCACGTATGTATATATGAGCGCGCGCGTGAATGTTTGTGTGGATTCCGCCTGTTTATGTGCTTATATGCGCTCACACGCACACATTTATACGAGGATTGTGTCCTGAAATTAATGCAAAACCCGGCTTAACTTCTTTATTTACTGACATAGGTCGTCCAAATTGCATATGTTTGATAGAGAACGTATTCTTATTTAATAACTCTACAGTAAGTCCCCTTACTGTTCTTTTTCATTGCAGGCAATTAATAGCTGCCAAGTAGACGTAACGCTCTCTTGCTGAGTCCACGACAAAGGAGAGTTGCAAGTCATCCGACGTCCATAGAAGACTACCGGTTGTTTATCGAAATGATACTATTGACAGAAGCAATATGTGTTGATAGATGAAGCTTAAGAAAGGGAAACTAGCATTGTAGACAAACCATTTAGTGGAGACCATCGAACGCGACTACTGGCACGGATCTTCAGTGAGTGAACGAATTGATTCGTGTGGACAAAAGTGTCACAGTCCGTGAACTTGCTGCACAACTGGACCGTAATCACAGACGATGGTGGTAGTTTTTGGGTATCGGGTGCAGAGTGCATGAAAAATGCTCAACTTAGTAGCTGGTATCGGATTTGAAGTGGGGACAGGTAAATAGCTGTAGCATTTGGAATCAGTGAAAACAGGTTTTTTTTTTGCACTCTTGTGACAAGGGATAAAACGCGATCATATCATTATGATATGGAAGCGAAGGTTCAGTCCGTGAAATGGCGTCACATCATTTCTTCAAGGTCTAATATGTTTAAGATTGGCACAAAAAGTCTCGGTGATTGTTTTCAGAGATAACAGGTGTATGATTTTCCTTGATTCTCTGGAGCGTAGATGTATCGTGAATAGCGTACATTGAGACACTAAAAGAAATTTAGAGAATCGTTTAGGGAGAAGACACCTAACAAAAATCTTCAAACTATCCACATTAATTATGACAATGCGTAACTACACACCTTTTTAGCAATACATCGGGCAAACAGCAAATTAGACTAAGCTGTGGCTCCTATCTATTGTGCAGCCCGGATCTGGGGTCCTCCAGTTTCCACATGTTCGGTTCAATGAAGAGCAGTCTTCGAGGACAGCGATTTGATGATGCAGCGCAAATAAAAATGGGTATGAAGAAGTCAGTCCAAAAGAGCACACTTCAATTATTTTTTTTCAAAGCTAATTGGAAATCTGGCTTCGACGACGGTACGAATGCATTACCTTACGGTGGAGACTATGTTGAGTAGGATTTTTGTATAGAGGTAGAATTAATCCACCTATATATGCAATTTAAACGACCTACGTGAAAAAAAAGTTATGTCACATGCAATACTATAGTGTACCTACATACACAACTATTGCGTATGTAGGTATTGTATGTACGTGTGTTACATTCCACACTCTCACTTACTATTTATCTTTCTCACCACCACCCTTTATGTTTTCTCTGATGAAGGACTAACGTCTGAAACGTATAAGATCTTTCTCTTTCCATTAAAGCCTCAACTTAATAATCTATTTTTAGACCTTGTCCTCCCTGTGTTATTTTTCATTGTTCACTGCAGTATATATATATATATAATATAATATAGCTATATATATATATATATATATATATATATATATATATATATTATATATATATATTCTTTTACCTCCTTCAATCATTTCACTATGGCCACGCTGGAGCACCACCACTGAAGGTTTTAGTCGGAGAAATCGACCGCAGGACTTATTCTTTCTAGCCTAGTATCGGTCCTCTTGCCGAAACGTTATGTTCGGGGACATAAACACACCAGCATCCCTTGTCCAGCGCGGGTTGGGGAGAGGACAAACACACACACATACATACATACGTATATATATATATATTAATATTATATATATCTATATATATATATATATATATATATATATTACATATAAATATATATATACATATATATATCTGAAATGGAAGCCACTCCGTCGGTTACGACGACGAGGGTTCCGGTTGATCCGAATCAACGGAACAGCCTGTCGTGAAATTAACGTGTAGGGCTGAGCACTCCACAGACACGTGTACCCTTAACGTAGTTCTCGGAGATATTCAGCGCGTGACACAGAGAGTGACAAGGCCGGCCCTTTGAAATACAGGTACACAGAAAACAGGAAGTAAGAGTGAGAGAAAGTTGTGGTGAATGAAAGAGACAGCAGGGTCACCACCATCCCCTGCCGGAGCCTCGTGGAGCTTTTAGGTGTTTTCGGCTCAATACACACTCACACGCCCGGTCTGGGAATCGAAACCGCGATCCTACGAGCCGCGAGCGCTGCCCTAACCACTGGGCCATTGCGCCTCCACAAAGACTCCGCCGGTTAGACGACGAGGGTCCCAGCTGATACGATCAACGGAACAGCTTGCTCGTGAAATTAACGTGCAAATGGCTGAGCATCCACAGACACGTGTACCCTTACGTAGTTCTCGGGGTAATCAGCGTGACACAGAGAGTGACAAGGCTGACCCTTTGAAATACAATAACTCATTTTTGCCAGCTGAGTGGACTGGAGCAACGTGAAATAAAGTGTCTTGCTCAAGACACAACGCGTCGCCGGGAATCGAACTCACAACCTTACGATCATGAGCCGAATGCCCTAACCACTAAGCCACGCGCCCTCACATATATATATATATATATATATCGAAAGTATGAACGTGCAGAAAAGTTTATGAATATATATATAATGTAATTATGGTACTGCAAGGCACCAGCTTCGCTTGAAATAGGAGTCAGATGAACCCCTAAGCCACGTAGACCTCACTTGAAACATCCATGGTAAAAGATGGGCGGTGAATACAAAATTATGGGTCTTACGCACACACATACATGCACACATACACTCACACACACGCACTCACACACACATAACCTCACACAAACATACACACACACATTCACATGCAGACATATTTATACAGGACATACATATACATGCATATACATACGTACACATGCGCACACACAGGCACATACACATAATTTAGGTTAATAGAAGTTTACATTAAAGAACTAACGTCATTGTCAATTTACTATCATTAATACATATACGTAGGAGGCGCAACGACCCAGTGGTTAGGGCAGCGGACTCGAGGTCGGAGGATCGCGGTTTCGATTCCCAGACCGGGCGGTGTGTGTGTTTATTGAGCGAAAGCACCTAAAAGCTCCACGAGGCACCGGCAGCGGGTGGTGGCGACCCCTGTTGTACTCTTTCGTCCCAACTTTCTCTCACTCTTTCTTCCTGTTTCTTGAATAACGCTGCGATGGACTGGCGTCCCGTCCAGGTGGGGAGGGGGGACACATACGCCATAGAAACCGGGAAACCGAGCCCAGAGCCTGGCTAGGCTTGAAAAGGGCGCATAAAAAAAAAAATAATAAAAAATATATATACGTAAATAAGCGGCGAGCTGGCAGAAACTTTAGCGCACTGACCAAAATGCTTAGCGGCGTTTCATCTGTCTTTATGTTCTGAGTTCAAATTTTGCCGCGCTCAACTTTGCCGAGCTCAACTTTGCCTTTCACCCCGATAAGTACCAGTTGAACACTGAAGTCAGTGCGATCGGGAGATCATGATTTCAGCTTGTGGATCCGGTGGTACGTTGTGTTCTTGTTCAAAACACTCAACGTCACGTTGTTCTGTGATCACTTCGTTATCTGACACATGGTACACCGATCATCTGTTCAGACAACGTCCATTTGATAGAGAGAGTAAACTAATGTGCGGCACGAACATTTGATCACTGTAAACAAATCATTTGTGCAGGTCACTCGGGTAAGCTGAACGCTCATATGTCGTCTTCGATGGGAGAGTCTACCATATATATATATCTTCATGCATACATACATATATACACATGACGCATATCCATATATACCTACATTTATAAACAAACACACGCACACATGCATATTTATATATATATATATATATATATATATATATTATATATATTATAATATATATATATATTATATATAATATATATATATATATATATATATATTATATATATATATATATAGATATTATATATATATATATATTATATATATATATATATATATTATATATATATATATATCAAGTACTCACCCCGAATTTCTAATATATATATTATATATATAATATTATCAAGTACTCACCCCGAATTTCTATATATATTATATATATATATATATATATATCAAACGGTGAGCTGAAACTAGTTCAATTCAATACACACACCACACGCACATATATATATATATATATATATATATATATATATATATATATAATATATATATATATATAATATTATATATATATATATATATATATTGTTGAAATTTACAGAAGAACAAAAGACGAAGACAGGTGTATAAACAACAAGCAGGTGTATTAGTTTGACACTCGGGAAGGTCATATATATATATGTGATTAGCCTATGGAATTACGAGGTGGTATTAAAAAGTTCCCGAATTAGTAATGTTTAATAATTTAAAAAAATAACTTATTTACCTAAGTTTTAACATCATCTCCTTCAAAATAGTCACCTCGTGGAGCAATACGCCTGTTCCAGCATCCCAGCGGCATGGAAGTCATTTTTCTTAAGCGAGTCAAGGGCTTTCTCTGCGATCCGCTCTGGATTTCGACAACAATGTTAAAATAGCGACCTTTGGGACTGCGTTTTCATCTTGGGGGTAAAGATGGAATTCCGCAGGTGCTAAATCTGGCGAAGAGGACGGGTGCGGAAGCGATACCATGTTGTTTCTGGCGAGAAACTCACGAGCGAGGAGAACTTGGTGACAGGGTGCATTGTCGGGAAGAATCTAATTCTTCGCTCTCCACAGATCCGGTCGCTCTCACCAAATATCCCCACCACCTCAAACGCTTCAAAACGTCATTGGTTGTCCTCCGCCGATTCTCATGCACGAGCCAATGAATTTTCTCCACATTTCAGCGGAGGTGGGGGTGAACCCCGTGGCAGGTCTTCCAGATCGCTCATCGTTTTCCAGAGACGTTCTTCCGCTTTCGAAGCGCCCGTGCCTCTCGCAACAGTGCGTATGACCCATTACTTCGTCGGATCTTTTTCATTTCATATTGGTTCTTTTCTCCAACTTCCTGTCCATGACAAAAATCACAGACTACAGCATACACATGATCACAAAAAAACACAAATTTCACAACTTGCGAAATAAACACAGCGATGTCACCCGGCACACTGCTTCATAAAGGTCACTGCTAGCTCTCGCTGCGCATACAACAGTGTGCTGGCATCTCTTGGCGCGCTACACAACTAGTCCGGAAACTTTGTCATACCACTTCGTACGTTGACCTAAAAGCCCCAAACGTCACAAATGTCAATAGTTGTAGCAAACATTCATCTGCCCTACTTTATTTCGTAAATGTTTGTCTAATAGTCTTAATTGTTTTTATCTTCTTCTCGACTAATCAGATGGTGTTTGGTGTTTGTCTAAGGTACAGCTACATTTGCACATTTGCAACACAGCACCATTATGCAATGTGTAAATATGTACAGTAAATTAACCGTTTTTGTTTGTTTATTTAGTATTTTTTAGTGCATTTTGTATTTGTTTTATGCATGTTGTATTTGTTTTGTGCATATCATACAAATCTATCTCTCTTTCTGTCTATCTGTTTAACTCTGACTGTCTGTCTATCTATCTATCTATCTATCTATCTATCTATCTATCTATCTATCTATCTATCTATCTATCTATCTATCTCTATCTATCTATCTATACATACATACATGCATACATGCATACATACACCCCCCCACACACATATGATCATCTAGATGTCTATAAACCAGAAAAAGAGAGTACACTCTAAAACAGAAAATTAGCGGTTATATTTTAATATTTTCCATCATTATATTCCTGGTTTTGATAACGCTCTTAAGTTTTGTGTGAACACACACAACACACACACACGCGCACACACACACACACACACACACACACACACACAAAAACACACACACCACACACACAACACACACACATACACACACACACACACACACACACACACACACACATACACACACACACATATATATATATATATATACACACATATAAATAATTATGCATACACACATATTAGGCAGGCTACTGATCAGATGACGAATATTCTCTTCAGGAATTTCTTGCCATGTTTCATGCAGTAATCTCAAAAGATCTGGCTTTTCTTTTTTATGAAATATCCTGTCCATTATGTCCCAGAGTTGTTCAATAGGATGCATATCTGGTAACTGGCTTGGCCATGAAAGCTTTATAATGCCATTGTCTTCCAATCAGTCTTGGGTCTTTTTAGCTGTGTGACAAAGATCCCGTCTTTCATAAATAAAGAGTCCTTCTTAATCATTTCACCACTGAAGAAGCTTGAAAGTAGTCCTTTCTGCAATATGGACACATATTTATCTGAGTTTATGTTTCTCTCACATTCCACCAGTTCTGATCGACCATTGTTCCAAATTGCTCCCCAGATTATCACAGAATAGCTGTCGTGTTTCATTGTTGGCTGCAATCTTTTCACCTCAAATTTTTGATCACAGAGTCTCCAGACCCACGCTGGATCTTTGTCAGAAAATACAGCAAATCTAGACTCATCAGCGAATAGGACAGTGTCTCAAAATGATAGTGACTTCTCCACCATATAACTGGACCAATCTTTTTACCACTTCATATTGGCTTGTTGAAGAAGTGGCTTACTTATTGCCGCTCAACCATTGGAGTCAAGTTTGTGGAGATACCTGACAACTGTTCTGGGACTGACAACAACTGCTGTCAGGATTATCTTTCATCCATACTTCCCTTAACAAAGCGAAGGGTTCCGTCAGAGGGCCCTGCTCAACATGGGTGAGGTGATGTGGACTCCTTCCCCTCTCTGGTGAATTACACAATCAGTATATTAACTGTAGAAAGCAGGATCCCAAGGTTTATTATTGCAGTTTTACACTGACTAAGCCCACCTTCAGATTGACCTACAATACGGCCTCTGTGAAATTCGGACAGCTCTAAGGTTTCTTTTGTACATGGCATGATTAAACAGTCATATATAAAACCTGAAACATAAAAAATGTCAATCAATAAAAAACATAAACCTTTCCAAGTTAAAATAAGTATAGAACAATGTTTTATGAGGTGTCTATTTGCTTCTGTCATGTGTGTGTGTGTGTGTGTGTGTGTGTGTGTGTGTGTGTGTGTGGTGTGCGCGCGTGTGTGTGTCTGTGTGTGTATGTTTGTGTGTTTCATAACACTTTTAGGTTTTGTGTGAACGTACATATATATATATATATCTATATATATATATATTCTTCTATTCTTTTACTCGTTTTAGTCATTTGACTGCGGCCATGCTGGAGTACCGCTTTTATTCTTTGCAAGCCTAGTACTTATTCTATCGGCACACGAAGAGCATGGAGCAAACAACTCTTCTTTATAAACATGTTTTTCGGTCATTGTCTGATGAACAACGCTGCTGTTTCCGTTTACCAAATTCAGTCGCAAGTCTGTGGTTGGCTTAGGGCTATAGTAGAAAACACTTGCCCAAGGTACCATGCAGAGGGACTGAACGTGGAACCATGTGATTGGGAAGCAAACTTCTCAACAACACAGTCATTCTTGCACCTAATACGTGTATGTGTGTGTGTGTGTGTGTGTTTCCATTTGTTGTTAAATCGAGTATTGTGTCCCACTATGTGTCAGCAATTCACCAAGCAGAGTTCTATAAAATAAATGCCAGATTGAAATACGTACTGAGGTCTGTATGATCAATTAAATTTTTGAAGGTGATATACCATCATGGCGACAGTCGAAAGACTAAACCCATTAAAATGTTTAAAGACTTAATAGCTTCAAATTTAAGGTAATTGATTACTAACCACAAGATAATGAGTTCAAAATTTCGTATTGAGCATTCACTGTATACGATAACACCATATGTACATCTCAGTCTAATTGACTTCCAACAATTAACAATTGTAATTCGAAGTCGAATGGTTAGCTGTAAGAAAGATGTCCAGATTTCTTACGAAAATTATTGTGCAAAATATTTTGGGAAAAAGTACTTTTTCACCACAACAAAACACACACACATACACACACACACACACACACACACACACACACACACACACACACACACACACACACACACACACATACATACACACACACACACACACACACACACACACACACACAGAGGTGTCTCTGTGGTAACATGAGTTACTAGAAATAACAGCCAAATCACTCTTAAAACACACCCTTTCATCAAAAGAAAAACAGATTTATAGCATTTCAGAAAGAAGAAAACGCTATGCAATGGGTCTGCTACCCTGGGTTAAACAAAACACAGACAAACATACTTCACATTAAAAGATTATCTACTAAATAATACTAATAAATTTGACAGTATATCTTCGAAGTTTCATTCCCTGGTAAAACTCCATGTATTTTAGACATTTTCTCATTATCTTTAGGTATATTTTATTGAAAATATACATATAAATTTGTTTAAAATTCATACATATACGCACATATACACATACACGCCCGCTCTTAGCTCTTGAGTTATTAATCACATATGCATATACTTCAGGATGAATTTATCAGTCTATCTATCTATCTATCTATCTATCTATCTATCTATCTATCTATCTATCTATCTATCTATCTATCTATCTATCTATCTATCTATCTAAATCCGGTATTGTATAAGTGTATAGTTAAGGATATGCAGAAGTGGATGTGAATATCAGTAAGTGTGCAGTTATAAATGTACACTAATATGTAGTTATGTATGTGTGTATATATGTCCATATGTGTGTATGTGGAAACATGGAGGTCAAGAGAAATTATGTATGTGTTTGTTTGTGTGAGTGTGTGTGCGTGGTATGTGTATGTATGTATGTATGTATGTATGTATGTATGTATGTATGTATGTATGTGTGTGTATTTATTTGTGTATAAGTGCATAAGTGTTTCTATGTAGAAAAGTATTAATGATATGCACCTGATTGAATGTATGCAATTGTGTACTGTCTATCTGTCTGTCTCTCTCTCTCCCCTCTCTCTCTCACACACATGCACACACACAACATACACATATTTACATTTCTATAAATGTGAATGCGCATGCGCACCCGTGTAAGTGGTGTGCACGTTTGTAAAGAGCGCGGTTAGGAACTACTTCTTAAATCTAAAACGCAAGAACGCCCAAATTCATTGTGGAGCGCATTATGTGTATGTATGTATGTATGTATGTATGTATGTATGTATGTATGTATGTATGTATGTATGTATATGTATGTATAGTATGTTTGCATGTATGTCTATATATGTATGCATGTATGTGTATGTATATCTATGTAAGTATTCATGTATATTTATATATGTATGTATGTATGAATGAAGTATGTAATATGCTATGTATATGTATAGAATTATATTATATATATATATATATATATATATATATGAATGTATGTATATATGTATGTATGCATGTATGTATGTATGTGTGCATGGATGTATGTATGCATGCATGCAGAACGAATTAACACGTATATCGAAGCATTACTAGATATATGTACTTTTATATACATACATATATACATACATACATACATGCAAATATACCTACATACATATACATACACACACACACACACACACACACACACACACACACACATATATATATATGTGTGTGTATATATATATATGTGCGTGTGTGTGTGTATACATGCATATAAATATGTAAATGTGCATGTATCAGGTTATTCCATAAGTTTAGTTCGATTTTATCTTTTTTACAATTGAATGAAATTTAATAGTATTTTAGAATGTCTAATGGAAATTAAAATTATTTTTATGCATATGTGTATATTTAAACTAATTAAATATTATTTTACAGAATAATAGAATTAAAATTTCTTTGATTAAAACCCTTTCTGTCATGGAGTTATCCAAAGAGCATTTAAGGCGCATAATGTTTTAGGAGTACAAAAAAGGAAGCTCTGCAGCCGAAGCGACTCTGAACATACACTCAGTTTATGGGAAAGAATGCTTGAATGAAAGAACTTGCTGAAGATGGTTTGCAAAATTCAGAAGTGGAGATTTCAGCCGTGAAGAGGAAGATCGAACAGGACATCCAGTTGAGTTTGATGATAAGCTCCTTGAGGCATTACTTGAAGAAAATCCTGCATTATCAGTTGAAAAATTGGCAATAAAGCTTAGGTCAAACCACACAACTGTTCATAGTCATCTTCAACAACTTGGAAAGGTTCCTAAACTTGGAAAATGGGTGCCTCATGAATTGTCCAAAAGCAACTGCAAATCCCGAGTTGACATCTGCTTTTCTCTCCATTCTCGCGAACTCATTTCACCCTTTTTAGATTGATTTGTAACTGGTGACGAAAAATGGATCTTCTATCGAAATGTTAAACTTGGTAAAAAGGGAAAAGGCTTAACCATAACCGAGAAGGGAACTTCATGGGAAAAAGGTTCTTCTCTCTATCTGGCGGGATTGCAAAGGAGTAATTCACTTTGAATTGTTACCACCTAATGCAACAATCAATGCTCAAGTCTATTGTCAGCAATTAGAGCGTTTGAAGCAATCTTTGAAGGAAAGAAAAAACCGCTTTAGTGAATCGAAAAGGAGTGATGTTTCATCAGGACAATGCGCGACGCCACACTGCAAAGATCACATCACAGAAGATCGAAGAACTTGGTTGGGAAAAAATTCTTCATCCACCTTATTTCATCTATCAACTGGAAAATAAAAAATCTGCGGGGTAGACATGTGTTTGCATTTCATAATAAGACCAAAATTGTATGCGCATTAAAAATTACACTATACATTTCAAAATATCCGAAAACGTTGTGTAGTTAACTATGAATTCATTAATATAGAGATTGGTTATATAAAAGTTATTTACGAATTTGGTAGATACGAGGTTGGTGGCTATGATGGTTGTGATCCCTCATCGCTTCATTGAAACCATTATGCTAGCGTTTTTATACAACCACAGAACAGTTTCGTTGACTATCTGCATCACTTCATTCTGGAGAAATAGGTTAGTGTGTTCACACAGTTCAGCACCGGCATCATTACTTATAGAAACGTCATATACTTTTCCATACTTTCTTATATTCTACATCAGTGGTTTTCAACCAGGGTTCCGCCAGTACAGTCCAGGGGTTCCGCAAGAAGTTACAAAAATGCTAAAATCGACAGTAATTTTTAATTGTCCTGTGCAGATATGTGTGCATAAGACAATTAAATTATTGCACAGGGGTTCCTCGAGCCAGTGGAACGTTTCCTTAGGGTTCTGCTTCAGCAAAAAGTTTGAAAAGCACTGTTCTACATAGTGTTTGCTGTTGTTAAACAAGAGTGAAATTTTACAACGTTCTGTTGTTCTAGCTCATCTAAGGGTATAATTGTACTCATTCCGGTCGCGGAGCCTCGACAGAGTCCCGCGTCGTTAATTTTCGTCACTACCTCCATGACTGTAGTAATAGTTGGGTATAAATATACAATGCTCAATTAAATAAATCTATATCTGTATTTGCTCTTTATGATATCGATGGGTTTTACCTCATAAATAAATCTTATGAAAGACTACTTTTCGAGATATTTTTTCTGGTTTTGCTTGGTTTTGCAGGGATAATTAAGCTAGCTGTCGGCGTCTTATTGAAGTCTTTGAGTCAAACATTTACGTTTTTTCTTGGCTAAGCCGTGGGCTTCGTTACCTATGCTAAGCCCGACAGCTATTTGTTTAGCTTGAGTACTACTGTCGTTGTAAATGTCATTGCGCGATCATTTTTATAGGCTTTTGTTATATTGTCGCGTAGTGAAGTTAATATGCACTTATATAATACGTAATTAATATATATATACATATATATATATATATATATATATATATGTATATATATATATATATATATATATATATATATATATATATATATATACATACATGTGTGTGTGTGTGTGTGTGTGCGTGCGTACGTGTGTACGCATATATATATATCTAACTCGTATATCTTATTCGTTTTATCCACAAATGTAGAGTACTAGTGTCGCCATATACATACATACATACATATATATTTACATATATATGTATGTATGTATGTATGTATATATATAATATATATATATATATATATATATAGTTGTATTTGGGGATAGTCATGTGCTAGTTTAGGAATATATATATATAATATATATATATAATATAATATAATCTTCTACCATTTTGTCTGCATATATATGTTTGTGTATTTATGTGTATGAGTGTGTGGGTGTATGTTCATATTCGAGCGCTCAAATAGTATTTTGTATTGGAATTCACAGCTGGTTCTTTTTTTTTTTTTATGAATTCTAAATATCTTTATGTTTAAAGTGTAACATTTAAATCCGTTTAGGAAATGTTCATAACAATATATAAAGCTATCCATGAAGCTTTAACTTCCGTTTATTGTAGCCGGAAAAACAGGAGAATAATAAAAAAAAAAAAAACTCAGAGTAGCTACAGAAAGAAAACTCAGCTGTAAATAATGAATGCGTTCTGAAAATGTGTTGGGGCATTTTTTTCACTCAGCTTTCTCTCGCTTTCATGCACACACGCGTGAACACACACACACACACACACACACACACACACACACACACACATACGCATGCACACGCACTCACACACACATACACACACACACACACACGCATACATACACACACTCACACACACACACACAGATATATATGTATAAATATGCATATACATACATATACATATAAACACACACGCACACACACACACACACCACACGCATACATACACACACTCACACACACACACAGATATATATGTATAAATATGCATATACATACATATGCATATAAACACACACGCACACACACACACACACACACACACACACACACCTACACACGCACATTGTTTATGAATGTGTTTTATGCAAGGTCCTGATGAGAAATCTGTGTTGAAACATTGTTATATTTCGGGATGGTCATTTTTTCCTGCCAAATAAAACACAAGCACTATATATTCGTTCTTCACTTGTTTACTACTGTTCATATTTCCTCTCATGTCCATGGTCTGGAAATTTTTCGTCACACACTTGTGACCTTTTCAGCAACACTTCTATCCCACGTGTATCCTCCTCTTCTGCTTAGTTCATTTTTACAGAACAGAAAACAGAACAGGAGGGCATGCATATCTTTGCAGGGAGCTTACACATCTGTGTTCGTTAGTGTGTTTTCTCTCTTTTGTGTTTTGGTTAAATTCTTGGGGCATTGGATCCAGGCATGCGGTGTGGGTAGGGGTACAATATGTGTCGGGGATTATATTGGGGTGGGTGGAGAGAAATGGTCTATTCCAGGGATGTCTGCCATGTTAGGACGAGTGTGTTTGTGAGTGCATTTGTTTATATTTTGATCAAATTCTTTGCCGGATTCCCAGATATTGATGGATGGAGGTAGAGCCGAAGCTGGAGGACTGGTGATTATATTCACGATGGGACATGCAGGCATGATAGGAAGTACTTACTTTCGTATGGTCAAGGATCAAAAGTTTCACTTCTGCTGTTCAGTTGCATACTGGAGTCGATGTAATCGACTGGCGCCTTCCCACAAAACTTCGGGCCTTGTGCCTAGAGTAGAAAACTCTATGTGTATATATATATATATATATATATATATAATATATATATATATATATATATATATATATATATATGTATAAATTTGTATTATCTCCCTAGTTTTATGTGCTAAGCCACTTGGTGTTAAATTGATGGTATTATTAAATTAATATCAAATTTTTCACCCTCATTTATATATATATATATATTATATTATATATATATATATATCAATCAATTATTTGATTTGAAAACCCACTATGGAGAAAGCGCTAATAATCTGAATGATATGATATGAATGATATGATATATATATGTAAAAAATGTATATATAAATAAATATCTATAAATATAACCATCGATTTCTGATTTACTCATTTCTTCTAATTATAATACCTGTACATCATCTCCAAACCTTCAAATATATATATATATATATATATATATATATATATATATATATCTCTCTATATAACGGCGTTGTCTGTGCGTGTTTCTGTGTGTCTGTTTTCTGTACCCTCACCCTGACCACGGCTTCAACGATTCTGATGAAACTTGACACACACATAGCCCATGTCATAATTCAAAACTAACGCAGCGAAAATTTTGAAAAGTTCCCCCAGTTCTGAAAAAAATCGATAAATTCGACATGGGGTCGAGAATAAAAAAAAACAAACCACAGACTGTCTAGGGGACGCAACTAACCTTTTATTTCCTCAAAAAAAAATTTACCATCATTTTTTTCATTTTTTTGCTATTTTTTGGCTATAACTCTCTAAAAATGCTTATATAGTTATTCCCTTACAAACCTGAGCAAACGCGGCGCGATACTGCTAGTATATATATATAATATATACGCATGTATATTATCCAATGCTTATTTGCTTCAATTACTGGCTGCATACTTTGGTAACTACATCTACCAACATTATGACAGATCTCCCAGAAACAGCTGTTAGACTTATAACATATTACTTCCTCTCCTTTAAGTTTGTCTGTGTCTGTACTTTGTAAGTTTGGTCTATTGATTTCAATATATTTATACTTGAATATTCATCGTCAGAAAACCTCGGCTGTCTTTCTGTTTGCATGCACACACACACTCACACACACACACGCACGCACACTCACACACACACGCACACACACACACACATACACGTACACATATTGTATATGAAACTTAAGCCTTTATATTTAGTTTGTTTATCTATATAATTGCCTCAGTATGTGCTCTTTGGATTCCTCTTATAACCACTTTTTAACCTGCAGAATTGGTCCCTCGTAAAGACTTCGAGACATCGGGGTCGGGTCTGAGTTCAAATCATTTGAGCAGCTACTATATATATACGCGCGTGCGTGTGTGTGTACATATATATGCATGTATACACACACATATATATATATGTACATAGATACTTCTAGATACGTGTGGGTTTTTAATTATGAGCCTGTATCTCTAATTACAAGTGTGCTGACACACTAATTGTATGCAATACAGGCAGGGTGTGCCATACAGCGTATGCGATACACGTTCTAGGTTCCTTTTTATTGACCTAGCGATCTTACCAAGATGACCGAACCCCTCTTAGATTACCCGACCGCCTCCCACTACCCGCCCCCGCTCCACCAGCTTTCCAGAGTTACCACCGTTTACCGACCAGCTCATTGGCGGTTTTCTCTTAGTGTCCTGTTTAGCAAACAGCGCTATTTAGAAACGGATTACGTGCTGCGTATATCGACCTCTTAGATGCAGTTAACACATAAGCACATCATGTTATCGTCCACGCCTGCTTGTGTTGACATACGTAGATACATGCGTGAGAGTAGCCGTGTTCATTGTGTTTGTGTGTGTGTAAGAGTGTGTGTATGTATGTCAGTCTATCTATCTATCTATCTATCTATCTATCTATCTATCTATCTATCTATCTATCTATCTATCTATCTATCTAATAATAATAATAATAATAATAATAATAATAATAATAATATATATATACATGTATATATATATATATATATATTTATATATGCATATATGGGTACAGGACATCACCAACTGTATAAACAACATGAAATATGTAATCAAACGAGTTAAATGCGTAAACAACAAGAGAAAAAAAGGAAAACAGGACAAGTAAACACAGAGAAAAACCCTTCATCAGTTGTTCGGCTGTGTATCTATTCCTCATTTCAACGAGCATTCAACAACAAATATGGGGGCAACTGTCTTTGAAGACTCATATTGTCGTTGAATCCTCGAAATGTTGGGGCCGTTGCCACTGAAGAGTGACTTCCTGTTCAGGAGTTGGTATAATTCTAGTTGCCAAAGTTTGGTGCCAGTTTCTCTAAGATCTTCCATACTTCTTATTGTATACCTTACACGTCTTTGCTCCATGGAGTACAGTCGTAATTCTTTTAGCCTATCCCAGTAATTCAACTCTCTTACTGAAGCAATCTTCATGGTGTAGCACTATCCAGTTGTTTCGAGCTTTTAATTTCACACAGTAGAGTGTCCATAGCTGAGAGCAGCGGCCCAGAGGACTGAGAGAAAATGTCGTCCAAAGGATCAGCTTCTGAAAATTCTCAGAATTTATACAGCCATTCGCTTGCACATTGTTCCCATCTTGGTGATATGTACATGAACCATATCCATCCTCAGATGATGCACTTGGTTTAATTCTAAGATCGTTGCTCCTTCTGGTCTGAAATATCTTTGTTGTAATGTTTTAACACAAGATGGCTGATAACGGAGGAATTTTCTTGTATTAAATTGCATGTTGTTTTCTTCAGCTCATATCTATAAGGCATCTAGATCTTTCTGTAGAAGATTAGCATCAAAAAGGGTTCTTGACTGCTTATGCTACTTTTGTATCATCAGCATAGCTAGTGAGAGTGGCTACCTGTATAAGCGATGGTATGTCTGAGAGAGCTACCACAAATAGCACTTCACTTACTAAATATGTCTCCTTTGAGAAGGATTCATTTATCGCTAAGCCAGGTTTTAGTCTTTCAAGAAGTCATGTAACCACTCTTCTAGTTTTCCAACTATACTGAGTCCATGTAATTTGTGACACATCATCCCGTGATCAACCTTATCATAGGCCTTTGCAAAATCCGCGCTTAAACGATTCATAAGTTGTCTCAACATATAGTTATCATGCTGCAGAAACTGTGTAAGGCAGCTTTTTCCTGAGCGGAAGCTATGCTAGAAGAAGGTCAGGAAGAAGGTCATTATCTTCTAGGAAGACGATGAACTTCCTCCTAACAATTCGCTCTATGCCTTTGCTGACATGTGAGGTCAGAGAGACAGGCCTATAATTTTTAGCGTCTGTTCTGCCTACTCCTTTATGCATAATGCTTGATTACATGTGACTAAGCCTCTTAGGCATGGGACTTTAGACTGGTTGGTATGCTTTACAAGGCTTCTGGCATTCAGCAATAACACTGGTGTGATGTATGAAACATCAGTAGTGACCATTGGTGTGATGTTTGTGGCGGTGTCAAGGGAGGTCACCCTAGATTTTTTGCTGTTTGCGGTGTTGGTGCGAATAGCTTTGATAGCTTGTTTGATGAAACCAAGTCGGCTCTCTTACAATTCCATTTTTCGGCTACTGTTGTCCGTACTGCATCTACATACTGTATATGTTTGTGATGCTTGTGGTGGTGGGGAGTAGTACATTCGACCGCCATACATCGCCATGGTGGAGACGGTGTGTTTGCTGTATCTCGATTGAAGTGTTTATCCTGTTGGGGACAATCCTCACGTATCACGGGATTTGGGATGAGAAAATCTGGTTCCAGTCTTACGAGATTTGGGATGAGCAAATCAGCAGCTTGTCCTAGTGTCTCCGTGCAAGCAGGTTCCGTTTATGTAGATCTTACACATTTCATTCTGTTTCTCGAAGTCTCTGATTCCTCCCATCCATTTCTGGCGAAGATCATAAGTTTGAAACGTCGAAAACTATATATTATCTATATAAAATACAGTGTACATTTAAATACATTAAGAGGTTTCCATCATAGGAATCCTTTACGCTAGAAAGAACAGCTAAAGTCCAAACCACTAATTAGGGATAGATTCTCGAAGGGAATGAAAAATAAAAACATGTACCATGTCTGGTCCTTCGAGAATTTATCCCTAATAATTGGTTTGGACTTTAGCTGTTCTTTCTAGCGTAAAGGATTCTAATGACGGAAAACTCTTAATGTGTTTAAATGTACACTATATCTTATATATATATATATATATATATATATATATATATATATATATATATATATATATATATATATATATATATATATATATATATGTATATATATATATATAGGAGGGTTTAACGTTTCGAGCGGAGCTCTTCGTCAGAAACATAGGAAAAGGAAAGATCCAAAGAAGGGAAGACGGAGGGAAAAAATTCGCCAACGGTACACGCGCTTTCACATGCATACATACGTACATACACACACACATACATATACATACATACATACATACATACATACACACACACATATATATATACATATATATATATATGTGTGTATGTATGTATACGTACACATAATTGTAATAATGAAGTCAAACCAAATAATGATATTTGGAGATCATTTATAATACAAGTTTTAGGTTTGTTTAATATAAAACAGGAAATACATCCATTACTTAAACCTTCCTCAGTTAAAGCATTTCAAAACTGAAGAAATTGAAGGAAATATTTGAATATGTATGTGGTTAGAGTGAAACGTACTTATTAAATGATTTCAAAATATCACTATTCGGTTCGACTTCATCATTACAAGTAATACAACTCGATACCGGTATAAACGAGCCGGTCCGGATTCCGCTTAGGCGGATATACGTACAAAGATATTTGATCCAAGTCGAAAATTTTGGTACCGTACACCGCTTCTTAGTGTAACACGAAATAACTATACACCCATACATACACCCATACATACATACATACATACATACATACATACATACATACATACATACATACATACATACATACATGCATACATACGTATATATGTATCTGTATCTACATACATATATGTGTATGTATGATATATGTATATATATTCACACAAACACACACATATATATATTATATATATATATATATATATATTCACATACATATTATATATATATATATATATTATATATATATATACACACACACACACACATACATATATATATATATATAACTAAATACATACATATATATATATATATATTATATATATATATAAATACACACACACACACCCACACACGCACACACACACACACAGTTTGCGGCAAAATAATCTGACACATTTCTAGGTTTAATAAAAGGGGAATAGACAAAAGAACGAAAAATGTGTTTTTATTTTCGAAATGCACACATAACGCCATTTTGTTTCAATAGGTGCAATTTGTGACATTTTGCCTCATTTTGCTTTCAGCTGCCAACATGTATTGGACGGACGAGCATCGCACTTTCATTGTGGAAACGTTTATCAAGAACAACGAATCCGTAACTGCAACATGAAAAGCGTTCTGTGTATTATGTAGACATGATCCCGTACCTACGTGAAATTCTGCGACAGCAGAATTCGGCATTTGGAGTCTGTACTTCTTCGAAGAAGACAATTTTACAGTGACTGTGAACTCTGGTCGATATTGTGTGATGCTAGAGACTTTTCTGAAACACAAATTGAATGAACTTGACGATAGGGAGAATGTTTGCTTTGAACAGGAAGGGGCAACAGCTCACACTTCTCGACGTGTGAAGAGGATTTTGAGGGAGATTTTCCCCGATCATTTGATCTCATTGCGCGGTGACATCGGTTAACCCGCCCGATTACCTGATTTGAACCCGTGCGAGGATACATGAAATCAGAGGTATACACTCATCGCCCTCGATCTATTGATCAACTAAAAGATGCCATTCGTCAAGAAATTGCTGCCATTCGACATGAAATGACTCGTTAACAGTGTGTAGACAGTAAAGGCACCCACTTAACAGATTTAATTTTTAAAACCAAATTAAACAAAATGGCATTATATGTAGATTTCGAAAATAGAAATATATTTTTCATTCTTTACTCTCGTTTGCTTTCATTAAACACACAAATATGTCAGGTCATTTTACCGCACGCTGTATATATATACATGTGACTGGTAAGCAAGCTACTTACCACGCAGCCATTCCTGCGCCTATATATATATATATATATATATATATAATATATATATATATATATATATATATATCCATCCAGAAGGGTTACTTTTATTATTGTTTAGCACTAGTTCGCCTTGATCAATTAAAATATGATCAAAAACATTCCAACCATGACCAGCAAGGTATTTTTCAACGTGCAGAGAACACAAAACCATTTAACACTACGGGTCCTTTTCTAAGATGGCAGATTGTGGATTGTGATAAATTTGACTGCTGTTTCTAGCAAATTGGGTAAACACGTAAAAAAAACTTTCTTGTTGGCTCGCCAGCCGACAGCGATAGTGTGAGAAATAGCGGGAGAAAGCGGTGTGCTTGTGTAGAGTGAGTTAAGCGGTCGCTTTGCTTTTCGAGAAACTTCGTTCCCTGAGTAACTCAGAAAGAGGGTGATTAGTAGGTGTGATACGTGGTGGTTGTGGTGAGAGGAGGGTTTGCAGTGTGACGTGAGCTAGACTAGTATTTTGGTTACTGAAAAGAAGAAAAGAAAATGGCCATGTGTAACATTCCTTTGTCATTCTAATTTCTTATTTCCGCTCTGTACCCGACTTCTAAAGCATATGTATATTGAGTTTTCACACCAGGTTATTAATACCGGTATGCCTAAAGGAAGTATCAAGATATATATATATATATATATATATATATATAGATCAGTTCTTTCTTTCTTGGTCTGGCCGTTGTCCGTGCAACATCGATATTCCTCCTTGTGTTTGTGAAATCTTGTATCCCTACCGTAAGGCTTCATTTCCACACATGCCAGCTTAACTTAATTCGACCTTAGTCGAAAGACACCTGTTGTTATGTCCTATTATTATTTTCATTGTATTTGTGTAACATTATCCGTTTTTTTCCGTCCTTGTTTTTGTATACATTCGCTGCTTTCTTCCAAGGAATCTAATGCTCTTAGCTTAGTTTTTCCTTGGGGCTGGCCAGATTGGAGCAATCTCAAGTATAATCAGCCGAAATTGCGAAGATAATCTGCTAATTGACTGAGGAAAGAAAACTTCCAATGATCTGTCCTTGTTTTCTTTGTATCATCTATCTGGATGTTTTGTTGTCCCATTTTTTAATTATATATATATACAGGGCTGGCCAAAAGTTACCTGACAGTAAATAAAAATTCCATAAATACTCTCTGTAATGCTGTAGCGACTCGAATGGGAAAATATGTCGCTCAAGAAGGACTTCAGTTTGAACAATTTTCACGATGTTTCATATTTAGATGCTTTTAATAAATTCATTCAGTTGTTAAACATAAATAAATCTTGGAATCAAATGGTTTTGATTTACTGTCAGGTGACTTTGGACCAACCCTGCGTATATGTATGTATGTATGTATGTATGTATGTATGTATGTATGTATGTATGTATGTATGTATGTGTGTATGTATGTATGTAGGTCTATATATATATATGTATATATGTATATATGTAAA
>NW_021831893.1:0-5000 GCF_006345805.1 Octopus sinensis | reverse complement strand
GCGTTACAATATCAGGAATACCCCCACTTCAAGCAGAGAAAGGATAAATCAACACCCACAGCATAGACACTGCAACCTTATCCCCACCCAAAAGAGTTACCAACGAAATCTCCGCCCCATAAACCGGTTAAACAACCATGCACAACAAACCCACTCCACTTACAATGATTACCAACGAAGGCCCCCTAGAACACCACACCCGAATATGGGATATCGGGATGCTCTCCTCAATACTGCTCCAAGAACACACACCATAAATCACAACAGGAGACCCCACATCAACAAAGAACAACTATATAATAGCTACCGTCCCAACCACCGCATTCATTTTTTAGACCCAATACGCAAACACAGAGACACAAGATAGCACCAAACAAGCAGGAGGAACCAAAAGTAATACAATTATCAATCTAACTCACAAGGAACTAACAGCAAACCAAATAAACATACTTTCCAAAGGACTCAAGTTTACCACCCACCCACAACACCCCAACTACAACGAAATGAAAGAAGACATCGCAGAATTCTGCAGAAAATTAAGACTTACTGAGGAGCTATACGATAAATACAACGAGGACGAATCGTTAGCCAGAAATAGGAGTAACTACACCCCCTCGAAAGGTAAGAACAAAACATTGATGATTTCTGTGACCACATATCTAATTACCCATATCAACATATGCACAAACAAAAACACAAACCAAACTTCAGCAAAAAAGAATGGCTGAGTTGAACAAATTAAAACAAGATAAAACAATAACAATCAAAGAGGCCGATAAAGGGAGCTGTTGTCTTAATGGATACGACATTTTACATAACTTTGGTACTTTCTATGCTGGAAGACACAACATGCTATGAAAAGGCACAAACTACAGTCAACAAAAAATAATGAGGGAACTAAAATCCATATTAAACCCATACAAAGCAGGCTCACCGACAAAGAATATGATTATATGACCAATTTCACAAGTAAAACTAGCCAATTCTACGGTATACCTAAGATCCACAAAAGTGAAAAAATAAGCAACGCATGCAAGATAGCTACAGACAAAATAATTAAAGTCCCTAATCCTAATGACCTCAAATTGAGACCCATAATAGCAGGTCCCGCATGCGAAACCCACCGTCTCAGTAACTTTTTAGACACCCTGTTAAAACCACTCCTCAAACATGTCAAAAGCTATATAAGGGACGACTTAGATGCTCAATCACCTACCGAATACTATAAACAAAAACACCATACTGGTATCCTTCGATGTAGTCAACCTCTACTCACAATATCCCCCACAACCTAGCACTAGAGGCAATCCAATTCTGGCTAGAGAATCACGCCAACGAACTACACCACACCGCATCAAAAAAGAATTTGTGATAGAAGGGTTAAATTCATCCTGGAAAATAACTTCTTCGCCTTCAATGACAACTTCTACCGACAAAAATCGGGGACTGCGATGGGTACACGAATGGCCCCCTCCTTTGCCCCTAGTCATAGGATACCTAGAGATCAGTCTGTATCGTAAGGTTCTAGAAGATATGGCAGCCCTTTCTCCATCTACATAGAAAACAACTGGAGAGATATCTAGATGACTGTTTCATCCTTTGGCATAAAAATATAGAAAAACTCATATAGAATTCCAGGAAATTTTAAACGGACTGGACGTAAACATCCAATTCACGATGGAATATAGCCAGCAACAACTCCCCTTCCTCGATATCCTCATTAAGAAAGCTAATATATAATAGAACAGACATATACTATAAGCCTACAGACTCTAAGCAATATCTTCCATTCAATTCTTGCCACCCCAGACACACCAGGATGAATATCCCCTCCATCTAGCAAAAAGGATATGCACTATAGTCTCTAACGCAAACACCAGAGACACACGACTACAAGAACTCTAAAAGATACCCTTATCACCAGGAAACTATCCACCTTCACTATTGACAAGTGCATTCAACGTGCCCTTCAACTTAACATCAAGGACTGAGACATCCCAAATCAAAGAAAAACTTACAACCAAAAGCCTTACCATACATCTCCACACACAACCCTCTCAATAACGAAGCCCTCGACACCATCCTCCCACAACAACCCCTCCTAAAAAAAGAACCACAGAATGAACACAATCCTCCAAACACACACGATCATAAAAAGCAAAAGACAGCCTAGATCCATGAAAAGTCTCCTTACACAAGCCCGAACATTCACTCTTCAACACAGAAAGAAGCCGACAGTAAAAAAATGTGGAAGACCCAATTGCGGGATATGCGACTATCTAATTGAGGGATCAGAGTTCTCCTTCAAAACAGGGACAACGGTTACAGTGAAAAGCAACTTCACATGTGCTTCGGAGAACCTAATATACTCACTAACCTGCTCCGGGTGTCAAGAGCAGTACATAGGCCCAACAACAAATGGTTTGCGTAAACGAATGGCCCTGCACAGATCCCAGAAAAAAATTCCCCAAAACAGAAAAATAGCTTTTAGCCAACACATAGATACTTGCGCAACAAAAAAAACACCAAACTTCAGGATTTTCCCCCTCTACCAATTTAGGGACGATACAACCTCGAGACCGAATAAGTAAAGAAAATCTCTTTATTACAAAATACAAGCCACTTCTTAACGGGTCTACGACAAAAATTAATATACCTCAACTTTAGAATAAAAGAAATATATACACACACAAATATTACACTCCATAGAATCCATTACTAATCAGCCCCATCACAGCTATACGTTCACCCATTCATATTCTCCCTTCTCTGTTTTTTTTTTTTCTTCTTCTTCTTCTTTTCTTCTTCTTCTTCTTCTTCTTCTTCTTCTTCTTCTTCTTCTTCTTCTTCTTCTTCATCATCAATCATTACTCATCACAATCGTCGTCATCATCATCATCAAAACACCACCCTCATCACATCACCACTTCACCACACCATCTTTCCTTCTCCTTCTTCTTCTTCTTCTTCTTCTTCTTCTTCTTCTTTTCTTCTCTTCTCTTCAAATCATCAGCATCAAATCATCATCGTCATCTTCTTCTTCTACTTCTCCACCTTCCACCCCTTAAACCTGTCACTAATGTCTTTCTCAAAGTATAACGCCTACGCAAATTCCATAAACAATTCCTGAATTGAACTGCGACTACTGTCAGCCACTGACCATTCAAAATACGACCATTAAGGCATTCCCAGATTCCCCATCCCCCACCCCCTCTCCACATCAGCCTCCTTATTCTTCACCTATCCTACCAAGAACTCAAAACGACCTCGAACACACAAGTGCAAACAAGGGAGTCAGAGAAAGGCAGAATGCTACTTATATCTGAACACTACTACAGAAATATTCTTTTAAAAAAACTTTTCTTCTATTTTCTAAATTAATTATTTAATCGTTACAGTTGAAAAGGTCTCAAATGACCGAAACCGGTACTGAAAGATTCACTATAAAATTATCTTAGCATTTTCTATTTTGACTTGCTTTTTCATTATTCTATATATATATATATATATATATATATATATATTATACTATATATATATATTAATATATTATAATTATCTATTATATAATATATATATATATATATATATATATATATAGTATGTATGTATATATATATATATATAAAATATTATTCGAACAAAACCACTATTTTGGCAAACAAACAAGGAAAGACTTAATCAATACATAAATTTATATACTATAAAATCGATTTAATCCTAAATCTGATTTTTCCTGTTCCCCTGTAATTTGGATTTATTCCCTAATATTTATTATTATATATATATACTATATATATATATATATATATATATATATTATAATATATAATAATATATATATGTATGTATATATATATATATAAGTATGTATGTATATGCACTTACATACCTACATATATATATGTATATATATATATCTATATCTCTCTATATATGCATATATATATGCACTAAGCCACGCGCCTCCACTGAAACAAGTAAGCAACAAGCAAAAAAAAAAGCAATCAAACAAAAAACAAAAAGAAAAAGAAAAGAAAAGAAAGAGTACCGTTCTGTAAGAAGAAATTTATTTTGATCTCAATAAATATAATATTTACATCGCTGATATTTCGGCAAAAAATGCCTCAATCAAAATTCTGGTGCAATATAATTATAAATTGTAGTAATTACTGCCCTTAATAGTTTCTTTCGAACTTGGACAGATCGAAGTTTTAAAGTAATTTTGAAATGCATTTATTCTCACTTTAAGCATTTTTTTTCCTTCTTATTTTCCTGCCGCTGTGTGGCAGCAGAGCATATCGGTAAGATTATATCTATGTCTGCTGCCAAGCCATTTCAAGGATGAATCGCATGTCACTAGCTGGATTTGAATACGCACGGGGCTACACGAAAACAAAAACAACAACAACAACAACAACAACAACAACAACAACAACAACAGCAGCAGCAACAGCAGAAGCCGTCCAAGAATTTGGACCTGGAGATCTCCATTTCCAGCGACTTCGAGGGTCACCTCCCAGTGGTGCCGGGCGTCAACGAGGAGCCCTCGACTACAACAAGACAACCAAGTTTTTTTTTTTCCAATGTCTGGGGCCTCCCGCCCCTAAGCTCTAGACCACCTAATCACCCATACTCGTCTTGTAGCTTAACAACAACAACAACAACAGCAGCAGCAGCAGCAATAGCTAGACCATCACCACCAATATCAACAGCTGTTTGCTATGTTTAGAAATCTTTATATTTTTTCTCGTGTATATTACTTGCACCAACACGAAGAGCCGGATTCGCTGCTCGTTTGTTTGCTCTTTACTTTCTTTCTTTTCGTCTTTGTTTTCTTCCTACCTTCTTTCTTTCTTTCCTTCCTTCCTTTATTGTTTTCTCCAGGATATAACCATTCAGTATCAAACTTGAACAATACAATCGTATTTCCTATTATCGGAACGTTAAGTATATTTTTTGTCTCACTCCAAGTGATAACATCTGTTAATTCCTGCCAG